>NC_059293.1:20441088-20501088 GCF_017591435.1 Portunus trituberculatus | reverse complement strand
GGAAGCACTGCAGGAAGGATCGTCTTTGGCTCCAACCTCTGACCTTCGTGGATAGAAGAAGAAGAAGAAGAAGAAGAAGAAGAAGAAGAAGAAGAAGAAGAAGAAGAAGTAGTAGAAGAAGAAGGAGAAGAAGAAGAAAAAAAAAAGATAATGATGATGATGAAGAAGAAGAAGACGATGAAGAAGAAGACGATGAAGGAGAAGAAGAAGAAGAAGAAGAAGAAGAAGAAGAAGAAGAAAAAAAAAGAAAATGAAGAAAAAGAAACACAACCACTACCACTACCACCACCACCATCACCACCACTACCAATAACAACAACCAACAAAAAAAAAAAAAAAAAAAAAGACGGAAGAATATTTTTGAGTCCAGCTGCTCTTCAAATTTGAGCCAAGTTTATCCTACTAATCCTGATATTTAGCTGCAGAGTCAACTGATTCAGCAAACCCAGCTCAGCGGCAGACCAGCTAGAATTTTGAGTGAAGCATTGCCCTCCTCCCTCCCTTCCTTCGTCCCTCCGTCCCTCCTTCCCTTCCTCTCACTCTTCCTCTTCCCTCCTATTTCCTTCCTTTACCCGCTCGTCTCTTCCCCTCTTGTTCGCACATTTATCTGCAAAGAGGGAGATATTCTAATGGTTTAAATTCTATTGTTTGCTTGGGAGTTTGTATTAAAATCTGTATCTCTCTCTCTCTCTCTCGTTTTTTTTTTCCGAATTCTTATGTTTCTCACTATTTTTCTTCTATTCTACTGTCACTAATCAGTATAAATCTCGTGGGATGTACAGTGTGTGTGTGTGTGTGTGTGTGTGTGTGTGTGTGTGTGTGTCAGTCGCTATCTGCCTGTCACGTATCTCTCCCTCCCCCGAGTAATAGAACACCACGCACTAACAGCAGCCTTAAAATAGTACTGGAAAAAGGCAATGACATTAGTTATCCCATCCGACAGAACGGAAAAAGGAGAGGAAAAATGGACCCGGGTGACTATTAACTGAAAAAAGAGACGGACGAGAGAGAGAGAGAGAGAGAGAGAGAGAGAGAGAGAGAGGGGCTGAAACTGATCCTCTTGTAAGCAAAAACTGTGGAATGGCATTTACTTTTATCCATTCCCTCCCTTCACATCCCTCCCCATCTCTCACTCCCACCTCTCCCCCAGTTCCTAAACCATGCATTACTAGCGTGCGTGTAAATCCCTTGAATAGAACTGGTGTCCATGATCAAATATGTATCTCACTGCATTAGTTGATTCCGGCAGAGAGGAAGCACACAAGGCGGGGGCGGGGACGGTGCACGCTGTTTTTCCTGATCGGTGTTTGTGAAGTAGTTTGTAGTCTGTTGCTGGTGCGCGAATTTGTGACGAATTTTAAAATCCTGTCATGAACGTATGTACGGTTTGGAAAAATAAAACAACTACAATTTGCATACATATGAGAGTGTGTGTGTGTGTGTGTGTGTGTGTGTGTGTGTGTGTGTGTGTGTGTGTGTGTGTGTGTGTGCGTCATACCTTTTTTCTTATTTTTTTTTCATAAAGTCGTATTTATATGATGCATCATAATTCAACATTAAAATTATTTTGGCAGTACTTTATATGCATTACTTTTGGTTCACGAATTTAAACTACACTGTGGAAAGGTTCGAGTCACCTGGATTTAGTAGTTCTTGCCGGCACCGGAGCTTCGAACCCCATTAGTGAGCAGGTCGATTTCGTGTTTTAACTTCAAATGGTGGAGGAGGTTTAATTTTTCTTTTTCCATCACGATTTCTTTCCTCCCAGTCTCACTTTCTTTTTTTTATTTTACTTCGTTTTTCCTTTTTTTTTTTTCGTGCCTGGATAATGGGAAATTTAAATCGTGCCCCAACAAATTTTCTGCTCTGGACACGGAGCGAAAAACGAGAAGTGCAACGCGAGTATACAAGGGAGAATGTTGGGTGTGAGGGTGCTTGGCTCGTCCCTTCCTCCATTCCCTTCAACACTTTCCTTCATCACCACATCCACTGCAATACTACTTCACGACTATCTTTCCTCCATCCTGCTCACTCACCATAACCTCACCTTCATCTCTTCTTCACTCCTTTTCCCTCATCTCACCATCACCACCATCATACACACTCACTTTCCCTCATCACCACATCCACTCCGATACTACTTCATGACTGTTTTTCCTCCATCCTGCCCACTCACCATAACCTCACCTTGATCTTTTCTTCACTCCTTTTCCCTCATCTCCTCACCATCACCATCACACACACACTTCACTTTCTTAATCGCTCTCAACTTAGAGTCTTTAATACTCCCATCTGTGTTATATCGCTTTTCCTTGACCTATGCTGTTTTTCTCTCTGTTTCCCTTCAACACTAAGTCTCTAAATCATTTGATAATTTCTATTTAACTTTCAATATAAACCCAAGATGAACCGTACTGAATATTTTACAGGATGACCATGACGACAATGGCCACAGGCTGGGAACGCTTTGCCATGTGATTGAGGTCTCTCCCCGAACATGAATAAAGTATATCAATAGGTCAATGAATGCAAAGCCCATCACAATAAATAAAAAGGTTAAATGAATACAAGCGCCAATCAATGCATCACCGACGTTAATAACTTGACTTGTATTACCACAACAAATATTGACCTATTGACCTACAACTCTATTATTTGCGTTGCTATTCAACATGCAGGTTCAGTGCATTAATGTTTCTCATGTGGCGATGATTATTTATTTGAAAATGAAGGTGAGCGGAACACGCATTGATCTGTTTATTTATTACTACATTTCATCGATATGTCAGACATGATGTTGGCACTCACCCCTCCCACCAAGAATATGTTTAGTATGACAGGATAGCGATAACAAGTAAGCACCGCCACACCTCGCTCTTACACTCAGTTACCCACTCTACCCGCACTCACAACAACACAATTATTTCTTTCAATCAGCACGGCAGGCTACAGTCTACATACACAAGGAGTTAGAACCGTGTAGTAGTTTGTTTCGTCGTAGAATGCCGCCATGATATGTAACGTCTTTCAAGTTCTGAAGAACGATTAACTCCACCTTGGAAAAGTTAACATCAAAGCTGCTCCAGCAACACTTAAGTAATCCTACTCAAAGCAGCTGTGTGATGTTGGCTTTTATATTAATTAATCAATTAAAATAATTAATTAGTCTCATCCGAGTGTTGTTATTAAGGGAAGAGCATTTCTCCCTGCCATTTCAAGATAGTAGATTAGCACTAGAAATAATGATGCCGCCTAGTCTTGTTGTATCCACCATTAATGAATCTTACTTGATGACAAAGTAGCTTACCGTGGGTCTTCAAGGGACACCACTAACACAGCACACCACCACACCACTCACGCGATACTCCAGGGCCACTGGCTGCGGCATCACGCCGGCTGGGATGGCTGCCTTGCCAGACGTAAAAGGTATTTGTCTGAAAGAATTATAACAAAATGAAATAGATCGATTGCAATAATAAAAATTAAATGAACTCACACAAACACACACACACACACACACACACACACACACACACACACACATACACACACACACACACATACACACACAGGTAAAGGTGCACGATAATTGTAGTAGCAATGAGTCTTTTTATTTAGAGATCTGTACACAGGGACAATGATGTATGAATCCCACGACTAGATAAATTAAAAAAGGAGGAAAATGTGACACTAATTTTTCATATAAATATCTAAGGAGTAATGATAAACTACAATAATCACAGTGGCTTCGTAACGAACAGTTGACAGCAACCATCACACAACGAGATAAGTCCGGAGCCTTGTTACACTGGCCTGGTCCGCAGTCACTCGGCTCTCCAGCGACCCTTGGGTGATCTGGTTAGCATCAATGTCATGAGAGCCTTGCAGAGTATTTACAAAGAAATTCAGTGGCACAGCGCGAGAGGTGAAGTGCCACGCCTGCAGGCTGGGGGAGTCAGGAGCGCCGTGATACCTGGTGCGTACCGAAATGAGACTACTCGAACTGGGGAGATGAGTGAGCAGGACAAGACCAGTCGTTATGAGGCTGATTTGCCCTCCCTCACACACGGCTTGCTGGGTCCGTTTATCTAGCCGTGTTCTGTCGCCGCCCCTAGCGAGGCGCCACCAGTCGGTCAGTCCTGCAGGTGTTACCGGAGCTTAATCTCGCGTGACGTAATAACCAAAATCTTCCCAAGTCACCTGGTTTGGGTCTGAAGCAAATTTAAGCAAGACTATTCACCATGCTCGGAGCGACGTCCTGGCGGGACCCGCGGAGGCTCGACCAGAGAGATCCAAATGAAAATTAGTACATATAAAACAAGTATGGCTGTCCTATTCATTAACACATCAACAGTACATAGACATGGACGGGGTGATCCACACTTCCTTACGACCGGCGCCTCGTCTCCTCGTCCGTCCTCCGTCCTAATGAACCACGACACACGTTCATCTCAGCTCCAGCACAGGTGGATCTCTTACATTCTAAAACACAAGTGTGCAAACTTACACAATAATGATTATCGTACAGCATTACATAAGTGCTAAAGCAGGTTGATATGCCTTACTGTAAAATAAAAGAATAATTTCAGATAAGGTATAATCATATCTGTAAAAGAAGTAACTTCGATTTTCTTTTCCATAGATAACTTAATAGAATGTCCAGAATAATAATCTATTCAGGCTCTACCCGGCTCAACACATTAGATTCTTCACTGTGTCCTCGGTGCGGGGGGAGGGAGTACCACTGACGGCCCGGGGCATGTCGGCGTGGGAGAGGGGGAGGGGCGGCGGGGGGGGGGCCGGGTCAGGGTGGCGGGCGGGCGATAGCGTTGCTGAACACGAAACACTGAGAAGTTTAAGGTCAGAAAGTGTTGAGCACAGAGTCGGGGTCAGTGCTCACCCCGGTCCGGGAAAGCGGCGGGGCGGCAGGAGAGTGGTGGTGAGTTCACCTGTCTGGGCGGCAGCGTGGCGGCGCTCTGCCGCCTGCTGCTGCTGCTGCTGCGGTTGCTGCTGCTGCGCTTGCTGCTGGTCGGCTGTCGAGTTATTCATTTGTTTTTTCTTTTTTTATCATTGCGGTAATTACTGATGATGTGGTGCCGACCGACAGGTGAGTTAACTCCATGTTATTAGTCATTAAAAAAAAAAATTACAACTGTTAAAACTGTAATAAAATTAGTCAGTGCTATTCCCTGTAATGTTCCTACTAGATAATCCATCACTAAGGAAAACATCACTTTACTAGAGTACACTCAGATTTATATATATATAATTTTTCACTGAAGCAGCGCTGACAGCTATCAATTACCATTTACATGGAAACTGGCCATGCAACGCGCGGCTCTTGCCCAGAACAGGCGGCGCCGCGGGCTGCAGCCTGCACTAACAGGCGCACACACTCGCACATTAACTCACACGAACTCTAGTCCCAGTGACCAGTAGGAATGAGGTCCTCACGTGCGCCTGAGGAAGGAAATGAGGGAGAGCGTAACGACCGGCGGGACACTGGGGTCAGCAGGACTCTTGTTACTTCAGCAACGCTTCACTCCTTACTCGCAAAAGATGCTGTTGTACGCAAGAAGTTCCAAGCGCCGGCAGCTTTTAAGTAAATCTTCCACAGAAAGGCAAAACGTCAAACGCACACACACACACACACACACACACACACACACACACACACACACACACACCAGTAGGTCCCATTGTCTTGCTTCATCCGAGGGTTGTAATGCCCACCGCGGGAGCTGCACACACTTGCCACAGAACACGTGACATTGGTCAGGAGGCGTCATGGGGTGTCCTTGCAGGGCAGGTTGCCTCGGTTCTGCGGTACCTTGTTGAGTCTGCAGTGCCACAGTCTTCCTCGTTCCTCGTGTATCACAAGTACAAAAATAGACATGGCCTACATGAAATTTGGCACAAAAAACTTCTATTTACATAATTTACAAAAAGAATGGTGCAGCTATAAATACGTGATTAAATTATGTGCATATACTTCC
Source organism: Portunus trituberculatus (assembly GCF_017591435.1). Lineage (NCBI taxonomy): Eukaryota > Metazoa > Arthropoda > Malacostraca > Decapoda > Portunidae > Portunus > Portunus trituberculatus. The sequence goes on along the minus strand of NC_059293.1, from coordinate 20,495,092 downwards.
CAGGTGGACGACAAAGTTTTATATTTATTACAAGAGCATTGCGACCCGGGCGGGTGACAGGTGGAGTGTGGAGGGGCACGACCTACACCTGGCGTGAGCAGCACACTCCCTCCCGACACTGAAAAGCTAATACATTTATACGAACACTCCACAACTATTACATTAGGGAATACAAAATCGTATGAAGTGTAAAGCTTGGTTGAGAGAGATGTGCTTCACAGGATATGAAGCCTGAAGCACAATAAGACCAAAGCTTGACACCTGGAATGGTCACGCTGAGAGGTGGTGACTCATGCGGCACGTTACTTGACTTGGCATGACCTGACCTGCCACGACCACCTTGCTTGGGTCACTCTGTACGCGGCCACGGCGGGACTTGGGGAACAAGAGTGTTGTGACATCGAATGGTGAATAATTTCCGAGACACTTGAGTCGGGTACAGGTGCAAGCAAGTCAAAGGGGCGGGCAGGCACCAATGCTCGCTGGTGCTCCACCACACGTAATACTATGACAATGAACGCGTCGATATCCTCCCCCTTCACACAGTGCGAGCAACTCCATCTTGGGGTGTAAGATGTCCCCTTCCCTTGGGAGCCATCAGAGGAATATAATACTCTGGTCGAAAAAGAAAGTAGTAGTTTGTCTGTTATTGAAAGTTCCGTGCAAGTGACGATTACTAACAATGATATGAGAACAATATTTCACGTTGACAAGGAAGGATACCTGTTCTTTACAACAGATGGTCATCGCCGTGTCCAGGAGCGTTAGTGGTTCCCTAAGCCACACTTGTTCTGCCACCTCCATGTCACTCACTTCTAGGATGTTACGGAAATTACATGCGAGACGTAAGTAAGGCAAGCCAGTGTGGGCACTACCTACACGGGCTTTAAGTTCTCATACTGAAGACTTGATACACTTCATACACTTACATGTACTTCATTAATATAACCTTAATTTGTATTTGTTCATAAATTTGTTGAAAACTGAGGTAAATCCTGTATGAACACCACAAGCAAGGCTGTCACACTCTCCACTGCCAGTGTGTCCGCATTACAATGCTGCCAAGTGTCCCAAAGGAAAACACTTTTGTCATTCATGTAATGTTCTTTTTTTTCCCAAAACGAAAAATGTCACCATTATTAGTTCACGAATGGTGGCATCCAGAATCTGGTGAGCACCACACTCACCTTCCCCACAAAGCGTTTGTAGCGCTTGCTCTCGTGCGTCTGAGCCGCTGCTCCACAGGATGACCTTGTCCGCCAGAGCTTCGTCAGTTACCCATCCTATTTTCAACTTAATAATGAACATCATCATGACACCTTCACGTTGGAGAAAGTTGTGCCGCAGCGCAGTGGTGCAGCGGACGCCTCACACTTGCGTGACATTCCTCCGCTTCCGCTCCTGGCCGTGGGAGGTGGCCGCCACCCCGCCCATAGTGAGGTGGGCGGACAGCGTGGGTTTTGGGGGTGTGGGGGGAGGCACCTTTGTAGGCCCCGGTCGTCGGCCAGCTTCCCACGACACGGGTGTAGAAGCGACAGCAGAGGAGGAGGGCGGCTGTGAGTAATCCGTGGCGCTGGAGTCCACCTTGTACATGTGAAGAGATTCTGAGGGCTGAGTGGAAATCATGGAGCCACTGTCCATGGGAAGGTTGTCCTCTATGTAGTGGCCATTCGGTGTGTGGTAGAAGAACGGATGGGGCGTCACCTGGTGGGTGGGGGGCATGTAGGGCACCCCCAAGTCTGGCTGGTGCAGGGTGAGCTCCCCACCCTCGCCGTCAGTGACATCATGGGGGTGGCGCTTCTCGTGCTCGGCGAGGAGAGTGGAGGCCGGCCAAGACTGGATGGGGCTCATGGCTCTCTTTCCGGGCATCTCTCCTTCCCCAGCCGGCGCAGCATCGGCGGGTGGCGGCGGCTTGGTAATGGAGTCAGTCTCGCTGTCAGCGTCGCATGCCCCGGGAGTTGTGGTGGCGGGCTCCAGCACGTCAATGGTTTTCTTCTCCTGCTTCTGTCGGCGGCGGCGGGTCACCACTACTAAGTAATATACGGCCATGATCAGTATCACCACCAGGATGCCGCAGCCAGCACCCACGATGGCCAGGATGTTGCGGGTAGAGAGTGACGCGGGCTGAGGGGTGGTGACCCCTAACTCGCTGACGCTGCCGCTCACCGCGCCCCCCAGGGTGGAGCCGCGGATGTTTTCAGTGGTGGTGGGCGGATGGGGCATGAACACCTCAGCCGTGTTGGACCACGGACCCTCCACCTCCAGGCGACTCACGGCCCTGATGGCCACGTAGTACACTCCATCGTGACGGCCCCAGCGGACCGTGTGGCTCGACTCCGTTCCCACCGTGTTGGGTGATGACCACTCGGTGGCCCGCTCACCGCGACCCTGACCCGTATTGGCGGCGTCCCGCGAAAATGTAACTTCATATCTCATGGCTGAGGAGAGAGAGAGAGAGAGAGAGAGAGAGAGAGAGAGAGAGAGAGAGAGAGAGTGTAAGATTACTGGAATTTTTCTTTAACATGCAACCTTAAATCAATTATCTAAACTTCACGAAAAAATTCTTTTACACTTTTAAATATTAACTCTCTTTTTCCTTTGCCTCCATATTCTTTTATTACTTCCCTCAACTTTTCTTAATGCGTTGTCCCTCAATGGTCACCTGTCGTGCCTCACCTGTGCCGTGGTCACGCTGGTCTCCGGGCGCCGTCCAGTAGAAGGTGATCTGCCGGGCAGGAGCGTTGATGACAGCTCGCAGGTTGCCGATGCGTGAGGGCGGGATGTGGGAGAGGGAGCGTTCACCGCCGATCAGATCTATCAGGCCTACAGTCACGGTGCGGGAGAGCTGGCCAGTGGGGCGAGTTGTGGCGTAGGGCACCACAGAGCCGCAGCATCTCGGCCACACTACGGATGCCAGATGGGTTAGCTGCGTAGTTTCTTGTTCCTCACCAACAAAGATATATTCAAAGTATGCTATTCTTTCTCATTCGTGATTACCGCCATTACAGATAATTGCAGATGTCACTCTCTTCTCACACACTTGTTATTACAGAGCCAAATGACTCACCTGGGTTGTAGGCGTGCGTGCGCGTGTACTGGGCCCCAATACCAGCCACGCCCACCTGTCCAGTGTAGTGGGTGTGGGTGCTGGTGTAAAGGCGCCTTGGGGGCTCGATGAACTGGCGGGAGGGAAGGATGATCTGAGCCATTGCCGAGTTGTCGGAGAGGGAGACGGTTAGAGTGTAGCGGGCGTCGGGGGCCTCCAGGGGCGGCAGGTAACGGGAGTACACGCCGTCGTGGCGCGTGATGTCCGAATCTAGTGAAGAAAAGGAAAAGTTAGTAAGTGAAGGTGAGTAGACGCGGCAGTTGCTGCTGCTTGGCAGAGTAATGACGTGAGGCAGGAGAGAGGAAAGGGTCACCAGCATTAAAGGTGCCAGGCACGGTAGAATAGCGAGCAGCTGAGTCGCTGGAGAGTAAAAGTTGAGTAGTGATAGGTAAATTTTTAAATATTCAGATTGAGTGGCGTCTTTTCGAAGTGGCATTGTGATTCATGTGTTAGGTGAACCAAATTGCTGGCTGGAACGCGCATACCGAAATGCTGTATCACTTTATGTAACATCACATCTTTAGCCCCCAGCCTGTTTCTTACCTCCGTTCCCGTTGTCGTAAAGCAGGAAGTTGTGCGGGGCGTAGCGGCTGCCAGTGTTGTTGATGCCGATCCGCTGCAGGGAAGCCTCCACACGCGCTCCCACCACAGGAGAGCCGCCCCACCACACCTGCACCAAACACATCCATCACTCTTCACTCCAAACACTATGCGATGCTATGCGATGCTCTTACTGATACAGAAAATAATAAACAGCTATATACGAACTTACCAGCTCCTTTTCTCGTTTTTAATACAGCAGCGAGGATATTGTCAATCTATTTCCTTTATTTATCTATTTTCATTCGGACAAACAGCAATTATGGGTACTTCCATATGACGAAGCGGAACTGGTGTGCGAAAAATGCAAGGTGTGTGGAGGGTGACGTCAGTACTGTTGCGGAAGTCCAGTCGCAGTACGAGCACATTACATCGAAACCTCGCTGAATTCAACGTCCAACTGAGACCAGTGAGACTTAAGTACGGCATGGTACACGTTAAACCGATAGGAAGAGGAGGAGGAAGGGAGAAGAGGAAAAGAATATGCTTATTATATGTGTGAACAATACCATCTGGCACGCAGAGAAACAGTATAGCTTAGACTGAGGAGGAGGAGGAGGAGGAGGAGGAGGAGGAGGAGGAGGAGGAGGAGGAGGAGGAGGAGGAGGAGGAGGAGGAGGAGGAGGAGAAGGAGGAGGAGCAGGAGCCGTGCCCTCTCTTAACAGCGTTCTTCTTTCACTATAACAATTTTCCAAGGCCACAGAATAACTAGCCAGGTTTTCAAGAAGGTTTTTCCTTTTAATGAACTAGAGAACCAGCCAATCTATAATCAGAATAATAAAATAACCTTAAAAACATGAGTATCTTCAACTGAAGCCCTTGGAAAGCAGTGATGGTGAGAGGGCAAAGTGTTTCAGAATACGGGCCGTTCTCTCAGTAGGTCAAGAGCATCGCTGAGCACTACAATGAGCAGCACCACAATACAAGCAGCAGCACCACGCTCACTCAGGCACAGGCAGCCCTTCTTTCCTCACACTCAACAGATCAGGCATTTCAGCGGATAATAGGAACGTTTACGCGCGTTCAAGCGAAGGGTGTGCAGGCATAGCTTCAATGGCATCACTGTGCAGGCCACGTCAACTAAGGCGGTGGCATTGGCCGTAAAGCGAGTGCCATTCCGGTCCATTAGAGTCTCAGCATTGACCTCTACGACCCGCCAATCAGGGCAGGTGACGCAGCTTCCCTCAATGAGCTATTTGGTCGAGGTAATGACGCCCGCTGCAGCTGCTGTCGGCGGCTGGGATATTACTCGGAAGGAGGACGTGTGGTGAAGGGCGAGACAAGGGGAGCAAGGAAGGGAAAGGGGAGTGCTATTATAATGGTGATTGGGGTCCGATTCTAATGAGAAGTGATGGCGACAGGTGTTGACAGGTATTGTTCTTTTAGCGGCGAAAAATGACGGTGATTGTGATGATAATGATGATGATGGGGATAAAAATGGTGGTGGTGTTTACTGCATGGTAAATCTGTAATTTTTGTTTGTTTTAGGTGTTCCTGGTCGTCGTCGTCACCGTTATTGTTGTTCATTGTTACGGCTGAAGTTGGCGATGAGTCAGGTAGTCAATGTTGTGGTTTTACTTGGCTGAGACAGTGAATGACTTCTAAACGAGGCCTCAAAACACCGAGCATGGGAAGGTAATGGCTAGAAGAACTGGGAAAGAGGAAGTGTGAGTGTGTGTGTGTGTGTGTGTGTGTGTGTGTGTGTGTGTGTTCAATTTACTTATGTTTGCACGTAACTGTCACCAGTGTGCATGAGTGATCCTGAGAGAGAGAGAGAGAGAGAGAGAGAGAGAGAGAGAGAGAGAGAGAGAGAGAGAGAGAGAGAGAGAGAGAGAGAGAGAGAGAGAGAGAGAGAGAGAGAGAGAGAGAGAGAGAGAGAGAGAGAGAGAGAGAGAGAAAGAGAGAGAGAGAGAGAGAGAGAGAGAGAGAGAGAGAGAGAGAGAGAGAGAGAGAGAGAGAGAGAGAGAAATATAACACTAATGAACAAATGTACACAGGAAAAACTGTATTCATATTTCCTTTTCTTTTTCGTGTCTCGTTTCATTTTTCGTAGAACACATTTAATTTTCTCTCCACACGGGATTATTTTATTATTTATTTGTTGCCACTCTGTGTGTGTGTGTGTGTGTGTGTGTGTGTGTGTGTGTGTGTGTGTGTGTGTGTGTGTGTGTGTGTGTGTGTAGGTGTCTGCTCCCCCACACATGACACACATTCTCCTCTCATTCCCTTCCTCATTTCTCAGCCTGCACGGAAACTACACAGTGTTTTACTTTCGAAGACTAAAGAGGATCCTGGTCACTCGTCGCTGTCTCGCCATCACTTCATCTTCCCACGAACAGTAACCAGTATTCCCTCTCCTGTGCTGATCTTTGACTCCAACGGATACTGACAGCGTAAAGACGAGGACAAAAACTAAAGAGGATTCTGGTCACTGGTCGCTGTCTCACCATTACTTCATCCTCCCACGAAGAGTACACAGTTTTCCCTCTCCTGCACTGATGTTTGACTCCAACGATACTGACAGCGTAAGAAAATTCAGAAAAAACGATAAAATTAAAGGATGGGGTTTTCTGTTAATGATTGTAATAAATGATCCACAGAGGAGTTTATCGGAAAAGACGCACTAGAATCTTTATGTGACCACTGTGAAGGGTGTTTTATTCATCTATATATCTTTTTTTTTCATACAAGAGTGTCAAGACAAAACGTAATAAGGTAATGAGTTTAGGTTCATTTGTGCTTATGGATCAGTGGTGTGGAGACTAAATGGAAAGACTATTCACCCTTCAATACTGGGACACATTTTTACCTTGAGATTTATGTACGATTAAACCATTTTATTGACATTAGGAAGTGTTTATGGAGGTCAGAAGATTAATTGCCAGAGTCTTCATTATATTGATCCCCCACATAAGTATCTGAAGTAGTATAAAATCGCCGAATAATAGGCAGAATCAATATGGAAACGCGTCATGGTACTAAATGGGTTAAACATTATGTAAATATTTCTTTTTATCGTGGCCTCATAGAATATCTTAAAAGTGGCAGCTTACTTATTCAGGACACACACATATTTCCAATCTTATTAGTGTCCTCAGAGAGTCTGCTGATAAAATCATTCTGTTCTGTATACAAAAGTCTCTAGCACAAGAATTATTAACCGTTGCTCTCAATCATTCATACCTTTCTCTGATAAACTCTGAAACGCCCTACCTGTGTCTGTATTTCCAACTCTCTATGACGATTTCATTTAAGAGGAAGGTTTCAAGACATTTATCCGTCTTTTGGCTAACTCTTTCGGATCTGCAAGGGAACTGGTGACGGAGTGGGCCTTTTTTTTCCATTTTTTCTTTTTGTCCTTGGCCAGTTCTTCCCTCTTAAATAAAAAAAATAGCAAAGATCTCTTATACAAACTAGAGAAGCAAACCTAACACTACGTAATTCTTTTCTACGTCTTCCTCCTCGTCGTCATCCGTTTCTGTCCTGCTCTTACAGTATTTCTCTCTTTTTCTTCTGCAGCGCGTAGCTTTTCTCCTTCCGTGTTCCTTTTTTTTGGGTAACTGGTGAGAAAACATCCTCTTACCGAGTGGCCTAATGGTAAATGGCAAAGTTTTCAGCCTCGACAAGATGGTACTAACGCTACTCTACTCGTCCTCATCTTTCCTCCCCCCCTTCCCATCTCTATCCCACTACTCTGCCCCCCTCCTTGTGTCCTCTACTTAGTCCCTTTCCCACCTCTCACTTTTTGTTTAGTTTCTCTCTTCTAAACCCATTTTCCTTTCCCTCTCCCTCTCTACTCACTTTGACACGTTCCTATTCGTTCATTTCCTTTCCTTCCTGATCCTTCGCATTTTCCTTTTTTTTTTTATACCATTTGGGCTTTTCACGGGAATTTATGGGCTAAAGGGGATATTTTTGGGGTACCTCCTATCTCAAAGCCCACCCGCTAGGTAACCGTTGTCCCGAGAGAGGAAGCCCAACCTACACTCGGACCGTGGACAGGATTCGAACCCATGCGCTTGGAGACCCCTCGGACCCCAAACCACGCATTATTCCACTGTGCCACTGTCTCTAATGCATTCACTTTTCACCCATCATTCACGTGCCTTACTTTGGTCTTCCTACTGCTTCCTGCTTTTCCTTTCTCTATCACATTAACTTCTTTCCTGCCCTCATTTCTTATGCTCCGCTGCTTCTACCTCATTTCGCCTCCACTTCCTGCTTTTGGCCGTTTTTCTTACCTACATTCACCTCCTCCTCACCTCCTCCCTCTGTGTGATTGGCTCGAGGAAAGAAGGATCAGAGTGGATCTCATCTTTTATTGGCGGGGTAATTCTACTGGTGAACGCTCATTGGCGGAAAACTAGGGAGAAGAACAAGAACGCTCGCTGCGATTGGTGGAGCAGAAACGGAGGTGTCACCGGAGGAAGAGTAAGAGGGAGAGGCAGCATTGGTGTGGGGATGAGGTGGTCTGGCCGGGGGGAGGCTGAGGTGGGGGTGGTGGGTAAGAGAGAGAGAGATAACATGTGGGCAAGTGGAGGCGGCTTACATACACGAACGAGCTCAGAGTAATCGGTTTATTTCAAATCCCTCTGAACACTCTCGTCAGGGTATGATTTATATATTCACGATAGCGAGGTGGTAGTGGGGCTTTCCTGTGGCTTTCGGAGAGGGAAGATAATTCACTCCCTTTAATTACCTTACATTACCACATTATCCTGTCCCTCTCTCCGTCCTGCAGCCCTGGGGAAAGGAAGCGTTACCCACAATACTCAATGCACGCTGGCAAGACAGTAACTTCCCCGTGAGGAGTGACCAGTGCTTCTTGTGTTGTCCGTGGACGTACGAGAAGGCACGCTGGTTCTTTTCCCACGTGAGCTGCCCTGCTGTCTGTCCTCGCCCAAGCCTCTCAAGACAAGGAAAGGGACAGTGGTGTGTGTAGGCTAAGCATAAACCACCAACACTTCCCCAGCCTTGTCTTGCCCTTTTCCAGCCCTGACCCGCCCTTTCTCAGCCCCGCCCCGCCCTTGTCCAGCCTCATCCCTCCCTCCTCACCCAGGAACTCACAGCACACTCCTCTTTAGGACGATGAAAATCCAAACAAACTAAGACATCACGTCCCAGCGGCTCCAGGAGACTTAACCTTTCCAGACATGCAGAAAGACACACAGGAAACGCTCTCTCTCTCTCTCTCTCTCTCTCTCTCTCTCTCTCTCTCTCTCTCTCTCTGTGTGTGTGTGTGTGTGTATGTGTGTGTGAAAATATTACTAACATCCCTACAACACGCAAGCAAGCAGTCCCATTTTTTTCCACACACTGAGATGAAACCCGCAAAATCATATTAACACCTCGGAAGTGAAATCCAGAGCGGGAAAGTGGACGTGCATAGACATATAGAAAAAAAAAAACTAAACTCTGAGAAGACAAACGCAAAAATCCCTACCGTCACACGCACACACACAGAATCCCTTCCCAGTTACCTTTACAAGCACGCCTTAAATCTCCACCCAATTAACGCAACAGATAATTCCTCTATACACATGCTAAGCTTCCCGTACAATCCTACCCGCTGTGCCTAGTCGCCGGCTCCCTTCCTCTACCAAGATTAGCAAGCTGTTTATTCCTTCTCCCCTCCCAGCCTTCTCCCGCACCACTAGAGGGAGAGAGCATAATTTAGAGCCGCAGAAGCCTTGGCAATTATTTCAGGAGGAAGGGAGGCAGGGGCGCGGCGGTTCTGATGTAGACAGAGTGCCGTCATATATTATCTCTGACATTACAGATGGAACCAGTTAAGGACATTACCGTGGGACATACAGAAGTAGAGTTGAGGGAATGGATTGAAGGGGGTAGCTTGTCCCTCTCTCTCTGTCTCTGTCTGTCTGTCTTTCTCTCTCTCTCTTTTCCCCACCGTCCTTCCTCTTTCTCCTCCTCATTCTGTTTTCCTTTCGTTTCTCCTTTTTCTTATTTCGGGTATCCAAGTCTATCTTTTTTCTTTCTTTTCTTTAACGTTGTGTTTCTTTTTTTCAGCTGCACAGTAAACTAGATTTTCGAAATTCACTTCTGCCTCAGCACGGGAGGATGAGGAGGAAGAAGGGAGGGACGTGGAGAAAAGAGGGATGGGAAATGGACGAGAAGGAGAAGGAGGAGGAGAAAGGAAGGTAATAAGAAATAATAAGAAGAGGAAAAATAAGAAATCCATGCACATGATAGGAAGGAAACTAATAAAGGATGATAAGGAAAGTTGGTATGAAGAAATAGTGGCAAAAAACACTAATTGGTGGATGAATGAGATGCAGGAAAAAGAAATGAGTGAAAGGAGATGATGAGAGGAGCAAGAAAAGACAGGATGATGAGGACAAGAAAGAGATTGATTTTTCTTTTTTTTCTTTTCTTTTTCTTTTACTGTTTGCTCCAGAATCTTTTGTTTATTCCCTCCTCTTTGTCTTTTTTCTTTCTTTTTATTATATCTCTTAATTTTTCCTTCTCTCTGTTTATCTGTCTGTCTGTTTGTCTCTCTCTCTCTCTCTCTCTCTCTCTCTCTCTCTCTCTCTCTCTCTCTCTCTCTCTCTCTCTCTCTCTCTCTCTCTCTTTCTCTCCATTTACTAAAATTGGAGGATCACCCTGCAGAAACTGACTGTCACACACACACACACACACACACACACACACACACACACACACACACACACACACACACACACACACACACTTACCACTACAACCAATACAAAAGTAGAATTTAACGACATTTTCGCCTGAACGGGACTTAGAATCGCAATACTGAAGGTCTGACATAAGCCGTTCATAATAATTTTGTACGTGTATTTCCATTTGACAGTCATTATTATCACTGTGGTTGGAAGTGCTGATGTAACTCATGTGTAATTCGTATTCAAGACTGTTATAGAAGAGATCGGCTTTGTACTTTTATTGTTCTATAATGTACTTGAAGTGTTAAGTGGCCCGCGCTCCAGCATTTCCATTAAGAATTGTTGTTATTGGATTCCATGATGAGACTTATGAATATTCCCTATTTTGAAGTCATTGTAGAGAGAGAAATAGATAGATAGATAGATAGATAGATAGATAGATATTTAGATAGATAGATATATATTTAGATGGTACTGAAACTGTTAATTAGCTAATGATCTTTGTTCCTCTGCTTACCACCTCACTTTAACTCCTCGCTACTGCCCTAATGCCTCAACCTCAACTATTTAAGCCCTTCACCTCGACGCCTTCCAGCCTTATTTACGTGGTTGCGGTGCCCTGGAGGTTGTGAGGCAACCCGCACGCCACTGGGACCGCCTTAAAACACCAACTTTTAATGACAGAATTAGATCCACGGTAGATACCCAAAGTCTCGTCCTCAAGGGAAACAGTTTTTGATGGAAGTTAAATGGAAAGTGAGTGGGACGGATGAGAAGACGACGAGAAAATGGGTTTGAGATAGAGAGGAAAGACTTCGGCGGAGGGAGGAGAAAGAGGCTTACATTGGGAAGTACTAAGGTTACAAATAATAGATCAGATCCCTCTTCTACTTTTAACAAGGCAATTTGTCCCCTACACGAAATAATGAGAAGTAGCTGATTAGAACTGTGGTCTCGCTATGTATAATTTTGTTCCATGTATAAAGTATAAGCTGTGGAAAGGTGAGGCGGAGAGAGAGAGAGAGAGAGAGAGAGAGAGAGAGAGAGAGAGAGAGAGAGAGAGAGAGAGAGAGAGAGAGAGAGAGAGAGAGAGAGAGAGAGAGAGAGAGAGAGAGAGAGAGAGAGAGAGAGAGAGAGAGAGAGAGAGAGAGAGAGAGAGAGAGAGAGAGAGAGAGAGAGAGAGAGAGAGAGGTAAGATGAATGAGTAATGTAAAAAAACAGGATTAAGCGTGAAAGAGCAAGAGGAGAACAGAATAGAATACCGTGAATGCGGAAGCTTAATAATGACAAAAAGGTATCCAGTTTTGTAATCATTTCTACGAAGCGGCGTGCAGTGAATAAAAATTGATATCTGCATGCAAATCTTCCTTTATTATTGTCGCACGTTAGCCTCTGTTCCACCGGCAATAAACTATCGCAGATTTTCATGGTTGTTGGGGAGCCCTTTATACCTTACCTTTTTATCACTTGATTCACACGTCTCTTTTTTAATCAGTGTGTGAAGAGATAGATAGATAGATAGATAGGTAGATAGATAGACAGACAGATAGATAGACAAATTGCCTTTCCCTGTTTAAACCTACAGTAAAGCCATCGCTAAGAACATCAAACTATAGCAAACACATCCCATTTAAATATATACATATATTATACATGCCACTAATTTTTCTTGCCTGCAAAATAATCTCTCTCTCTCTCTCTCTCTCTCTCTCTCTCTCTCTCTCACCTTTGCGTAAACCACCACAGGGTTCTCAATATCGGAAATGTTGATTGGGGAGATGCTGTTGGAGGTCCAGGCGGTGAGCGAGATGGCGTTGGAGGTGGTGGTGGAAGACATGGTGTCGTTGGGGACTCGCGGCGTGGCCCACACCCTCATGTAAAGAGACTGGTGGCTGTCTGCCTTGTTTTCCACGCGGTACATCCAGTCGCCGGGCTGTGGAGGAGAGTAGAGAAGGTTATGCTGGCTAATGGGAAGTGTTAGGCATGTGGAAGACTGACTTTTGAGAGGCTATTGTATATAATCTTAACCCTCTTCAGTAGTTAATTTTTGGTGTTAATTAGACGATTTTATTTACATTAGGAAGGGTCTATGGAGGTGAGAAGATTAATGGCCAGAGTCTTCACTGTTTTAACCAACACTTAACTTCCTGGAGCTGTATAAAGTCGCCAAATAGTAACCAGAACAAATAAGAAAACGCGTCACGGTACTGAAGGGATTAAAAAACCAGCATTATTCACACAAAAATATACAAGGAGAAGCAAAACAAAACATTCATTCTCTCGATATTCCTTCAATTCATCGCGGTACAAATGGCGAGGCTCTGGGGTGACAAGACAATGGTGGGTATAGTGCTGTTGTTGGTTCTTGTGGGTTCATGGGTTCGATCCCCGCCATGAGACACCTTCCAAATCACCTGGTCGCTGTTATTACATTCCATTGGTCTTCGTGTCAGGGAGAGTGTCGTGAATGTCGTGGGTGGCGGGAAGGCTGGAGGGGGGAGGAGGTCTGGCGGAATAACACACGGGTACCACTAACAGCTGCCGGCCCCGCGTTGCTTGTCAGGCGGCTAAAGGGTTATGATTCTCTCTCTCTCTCTCTCTCTCTCTCTCTCTCTCTCTCTCTCTCTCTCTCTCCAGGAACCCAAATATCACGGTGAATCGTCTTGTTTTTACTTTTCCTCCTTAATATTTGTTATGTATCACCAAATGACTGATTGCAAGCCTTCAGTTTTACTAACCTGTGAGTCTCACTTTGTATCAACTAGTGAAGAGCACATACAATTGCTCTCCATGTATCTATCTACGCACAAACAATTGCTATCTATGTATCTATCTATCCATGAGATCTGGTGCTGTTTGTCTCCCATCTGTGCCAATCACCATCACACCACAAACACAAGAGTAGATCAAGACACGCGGCATCAAACCTGTCTTGCATCGCACACCAACATTTCCCTTAACTTAGTAGGAGGATGGAAAGCAGCGGCCAGTGAACTGAGCTTCCAGTCTATCAGGACCCTCCGCTTCCGAAAACATCTTGGCCAAGGACTATTAGCAGCACAATTCAGTAGTGGAGCAGCGCGCACTGTTGTCTGCCCGGAACCAGATCTCCTGCAGTACAGTGCTATTAGGATATTCAGATCACGTTTACCAAGATTGCCTTTAGTGATTACATGAAGGGAATTACAGAAAGGTAGAAAATATCGCGAGTTAACTGAAAGATTCCCAGCACCGACACTAAACATGGGAGACGAGACAGACGTACTTAAGTATTAAAAGACTGTACAACAAAACTGAAATAAATAACCAGACTCATACGATAAAAAAAACCAGGTAAATTGAAAAATGTGAAACAAAGTGAAGTAAATATTTTTTTTTCCCTCGCAACTCGGATCCTCATGCAAAGAGAATGAAATTCATTAAAATTTGCCGACTGTCAGCAAGCCATTGTGGTTAACTGCACATCACTCAGTAATGAACATAGGTAGTGTTGTGTGTTACCGGAATCGAAACTTTGCAAGATTCTTCCCATAAAAGTGTTATCGGATAGTCTCTGTATGCATGTGTCCTTCACTGATATGTTTCAATATTAATTTATTGTTTGAATGAAAATTCTCTCACCACTAGAAACAACACCTAACATAAAAAGCCCCGTCATATTTATTCGCTCCTTGAAAAAGCGTACGTTATTTTTGAGTCTCCTAATTAAGTGAGCAGTGCATTCTGCGTGTGGCTTGACGCGCCGCGCCAGGCTGCGTCAGGTGTCTGCGCCAATTCGTCTCTATCTGGCTGGTATGCATATGTAATACACATCCATCATAGCTCGGCCATTCCTACCAAGGTGGGACCCATCGAACGATTCCTATAGCAATATTTCAATCTTGACGTGTTGTGCACGAGGTCCCAGAAGACCCTCCACTTTGCATTTTTATATCCTGTTGCACATCGTTTGCAATTCAAATAATTACTGTTCACCCTTTTTTTCATCTATTTCTGGAATTTCTTCCTCACAACAGCGTTCACAACTAAACTAATTTTCTAAACGAAACAAGGGAAACATTCAGTACTGTGAATAATTTTCTTAATTTCTACTTTCCGCTTTTTTTTTAACAGAATTGTGAAATTGCAGCGTGGAGATTCATTTTGTAGTCAGGCGAGGCTGTGATGCAGAGCGATCCCTCGGCGACCCCGGCCATCCAACATGCAAAATGACGCGCCAATGGAACGAAAAAGCTTTCTGGATTGCAAAAACAAAAATTCGCTCGACACTGACACGTGTTCGCCCATACAAACCATTACACCTACACATACTAATCCCTTCAAACATCGTCACGTGCAGTCATTAGTGAGAGCAATTCAGTCTTCCGTATGTATGTTTAGGAGGATGGAGGAACAAATACTTGAACATTTGAAAATCTTCCTCAAACGTCGTAAACTTCATTTGCTTTTCCACAACAAGCACGGACGACTATTCAATTCAGTTATTTATTTTGGGGCTGAATAGCGGAAAGATTTTGAATATATTACCTGATTTCTATTTATACCGTTTTGATTCTTTTATTCTCACCCACAGTAGGATAATATATCAAGTATACAAATTTGAAGGTAACATCATTAGGGTAGAGGTGCTCTGGGGGCGGAAGGCAGTCAGTTAAAGACGGCTAGTATTGAAGAAAAGGCAACATTATAAGGTGACATTATTAGTATTAAACAAAAAGGAAACAATATTAGGTATGAAGTGCTAAGAGGAAGAAGGGAAGACAGGCAATTAAAAAGGGCAAGCATTGAAAAAAAGCTAACATAATTAGTACTGAAGAAGGTAACATAATTATTGGATATGAAGTGCTAAGGGGAAGGAAGGAAGACAGGGAGTTAGTTAAAAGCGGCTAGCATTGAGGAAAACACACTCACAGATTATAGAAACGAAGGCGAAACAAACGAACCCACACATCCGCCACTGTACACGCGATAATCATTCTCTAGTGCGCTATTAGGGAAGCTTTCTGGTGCACCCACTCGCTGCCATCACCACACGTCCGCTGCACTATGGTATATACTTTAAAAATACCACGTGTAGCTCGAGCGTTCACCTCTTGCTCCCTTTCTATCCCTCTCTCTCTGCCTTCAGTCGTGCGGGAGTTGCACTGAAATTACACTGGTTTATCTGGATTGGGGAAACACACGAGGCTGAAGTGCATGACGTTGGCCAGTTTGCTTTTGTGTCTCTTGCTTCTGTTGTCTTTGCCAGTTTTCATTTCACCAATTCACTTTCAGCAAACTCGACTCTTCCTTTTAACTCAGCTATTGATACTTTCCTTCACAAACTGCTTTGATGGCCTGAGATGACACCTTTTCGCTTGTTTTTTGATACGGTGTTCAGTTTTTGTTCCTTTGATTTGCTTAGCCCTGTCAGTTTGTTACTTGAGATACACTTGTTTCCGTTCAGACATTCCTTGCCTTGCTGGTGTGGCCGCAGAAAAAGTGATTCATTCATTAATTGTTTACTGTTTTCAGGATAGACAGAGAAGCAAGATTGAAATTACACGGATCTTTCACTCAATCTTGCACACTTCCACGAATTTCTTTTTACATCATTCACCTAACCTTTCTCAGTCACCCACCTCTCTCTCTCTCTCTCTCTCTCTCTCTCTCTCTCTCTGCGTCTGTGTCTGTCCCTGTTTTTCTCTCTCTGTGTCTGTCTGTCTGTCTGTCTCTCTCTCTCTCTCTCTCTCTCTCTCTCTCTCTCTCTCTCTCTCTCTCTCTCCAGACACACACACACACACACACACAAGAGAAGGCATTGAGAGGCAGGACCCGCCTCCCGCACAGTCAGGTCTGCGAACATTTATTGGCGAAATTAGATTCTGGATCCGACCAGGCGCGGGAGGCGGAAGGGGGGGGCAGTAGTGGTGGTGGTGGTGGTGGTGGCGGCCGGCTGGTGTCAAAAGAAGTATTATATTATGGAAGTTCTATTTATTCTCTGTTATTGCGATTTCTTGTAGGTTCCCCTGTGCCTTTTCTTTACTCATCGCACATTACGTTGTTTTTCTGCAGGAGAGAGAGAGAGAGAGAGACGGAGAAGGAGAGAAAGAGAGACCAGTAGTAATGATGGTGATGGAAGGAGGCAGCGGGGAGGCGGAGGGGAAGTGGCGGGGAAGTGGCAGAGGGTGGTAAGGACGTGCACGGGTCAGCCATGATAATTCCAAGCAAACAGGTCTCGGTTATTACGTTTGAAGGGGACAACAACGATCGAGACAGCCGGGTTACTGGGAGGTTATACGCTCGGGGCCAGGAAACAGACACTAGAGGGGGGATGGGAGTAAAGCGGGGGGGTAAAAGGGACGCGAAGAGAGAGAGAGAGAGAGAGAGAGAGAGAGAGAGAGAGAGAGAGAGAGAGAGAGAGAGAGAGAGAGAGAGATTAAGGGGTATTCAACTTACTTCCCTTGGGTGTCCCTCTAAAGTGATAAGGAAGGAAGAGAAATAGTGAAAATATGAACGAGGGACCCATGGATATATTACAGCATTTGCCTTTACTGACTTCCTTCCTCCGTGTTACCCTGCAGGCAGCGAGGAGGAGATGGAGGGATAGAGAGAGCGACAGAGAGAGCGAGAAAGTGAAAGAGAAGTGGACGGAGATGAACGGTGAAGTTATTTAAATAGTCTAAATTTCTCTTTCATGAGCCATATATTCGGTGGTGCTGGAGCAGAAGGCGGTGCAAGTCGATTCCGCCGGGAGCTTTATGGAGGTGGTAATGGAGGAAGCTGCTGCGTGGAAGGCGAGGACAGCAGCATGAAGGGAAGGGGAGAGGCGGCGCGAGGTGCTGATGAAAACTGGTAAATGAAATCACGCGTAAGATAGGAAGGAGGTGATTTTTATGTATGTATGCAGTCCTCACCGATCCTTTTGGCAATATATATCCTGTAACTCATGTATACTGTCACACACACACACACACACACTCTCTCTCTCTCTACACTCACCACACGCTTTGATTGTCTTGTGAATATATACGCATTCAATAACAGCTGCCAATGTCACCTGTAATGCCCGTCTTAAGGCTTGATAACCACGGAGCGACCAGGTGTAGTAAACAGGCTTTTGTGGTGGTAATGACACACACACACACACACACACACACACACACACACACACACACACACACACACACACACACACGCACGCACTCTCTCTGTAGAAACGTATGACAAACTCCCTCATCAACACTTTATCTGGTATTATGGTGACAAGAACCCCAAAAGCCTTCCCTCTCACCCCTCAGCGAGACCCAAAGATGCAACCACACGCGAGATTCAAGGAGGCAACCACACATTAGAGCTCTGTGGGTTTTGTCAGAGAGCTACATCGCCTACCAGAGACTCACAGGACACGGGGGTTTGTTTTTATCTTGAAACTGAGAAGTGAATGTTGTTTTACGGTTCTATGGTGCGCTGTGGAGAAGAGAAGCTGTGTTTTTAGTATCAGTGTTGCTACTGAGAGTGTGGCGTGTTTGGGTCTGTTTTGGACGTTATTTTTGCAGTGTTTGTGCGTGTGTGTGTCATACGGGTCTGTTATGAATGTATGTATGTATGTATCGTGTACCTGGTTGTCAATGTGCAGGTGTACGTATGTAAAGAATGAAGGTCAAAACACTGCCGACATAAATGGGGTGTTGCCGCGAGCCCTGTAAAGCGATGGCTGGCGGAATGCTGCAGTCAAGAACACAGAGGAGGAGGAGGAGGAGGAGGAGGGGGAGGATGAGGAGGAGGAGGAGGAGGAGGAGGAGGAGAAGGAGAAGGAGAAGGAGAAGGAGAAGGAGAAGGAGGAGGAGGAGGAGGAGGAGGAGGAGGATTTGAATATTCATGTAGGGCTGTTTTATGAGATTTCGCCCTTGTTGGATAGATCTGTCCACGTGTGTGTGTGTGTGTGTGTGTGTGTGTGTGTGTGTGTGTGTGTGTGTGTGTGTGTGTGTAAGCAATCGTCCGGGCCGTCAGTACATTATTTGACGAGTACACCAGACACCAGAGTGGGAGACACAATCGCCACAACACCCGCAGGAAATACTGAGATGGCGTGACTGGCAAGACCTTCATTACAAGATGGTGTTCAATAGATGCCTTCCACTCGTTATTATTTCCCGGGGGTTGCAGGCCAAGGGGAAGGTCACTCTGTAAGCAGCCCGTCACTCAACCACTGTGTCGATTCAAAGGCGAGTCATACTTTCATTTCACCACGAGAGCGAAATGTGACGAGGCATAAAAAATAATAAAAATAAATAACTAAAAATAAAGTTGACTCCTATTATCATCATGAGAGTCCCCTTTTTTTGTAATTATCCATAGTACTTGTTTAGGGACAGGCACCTCAGTGGGTCTCTTTTGTCTAACACCAATTTTTGTAGCCACTTGCCGTTTCTCCCTCTTACATAATAAAAATCTTCACTCCAGCGCTGCATAACTAAATATTCTTTCGGTAACTCGATTTTTTCCTCTCCTGTTTCCTTATCGTTAGTTCATCGCAGTACTAGGAAGTTGCTGTGTTCTGGAGAGAGGTGAAAGTATATAATAATTTCATTATTTCTTTCTTTGAAGAGTTTCCTTTGGTTCATTTTATTATGTCTTTCTTGGAGCAATTTATTAAGATGCCTGGAAGTCTTTGAGTATTGATGAAACGTAAAAACACACTGTAACTTTATTATTTTGTTCATTAGAATGTTTTGCTCTGGTGCCCATCACTACCTCTCGATCTGTAGACCACCACCTTCCCTCTGCCAAACCATATCTGCTTTTCCTCTGCTCAAAACACGTTTCATAAGAGGAACATGATTATTGAGTCCTTTCCATTCATGAACCACTCTGTAACGAAACCTTCCCATTTCTATCCTAAACCTGAATTTCTCAAGGTCAAACCCATTATTTCTGGTTCTATCCTGGCTACTGATCCTAAGAACTTTTCTCATGTCCCCCTTTGTTCATAATTAACACTGCCAAACATATTCAACACTCCAGCACTTTTAAGACTAATTAAATATATAAACGAGTCCCTTCTTTCATTACTATTGTGAAGTACGTTAAGAGATCCATCACTGTGTGGCGGTCCACTGACCTCGGCATTACTAAATGAAATGCCCAGCCTGTCCGTCACGCTTGCACAGTTTGACAGACAGGAACAAATCTGCCACGGCCAGCTGCATCCTATGGGAGGAGGAGGCTGAGGCTAAGCACGGGGTCAGGCAAGAATGAGGTCAGAGGTCAACACTGCTGTTTGTTTGTAATTTGCCTCTCCTGACATTGAGTGAGGAAAGAACATAACAAAACTCGGTATTATTTCTATAAAGCATGCATAAAGAAACAAGCGACAAGTTCTCTCTCTCTCTCTCTCTCTCTCTCTCTCTCTCTCTCTCTCTCTCTCTCTCTCTCACCCACCTGTTCTTCCACAAATGTCAATAGATAACCTCTTTATAGACTAATATGCTTCTCTCTCTCTCTCTCTCTCTCTCTCTCTCTCTCTCTCTCTCTACCCACCTGTTCTTCCACAAATGTCAATAGATAACCTCTTTATAGACTAATATGCTTTTCTCTCTCTCTCTCTCTCTCTCTCTCTCTCTCTCTCTCTCTCACCCACCTGTTCTTCCATAAATGTCAATAGATAACCTCTTTATAGACTAATATGCTTCTCTCTCTCTCTCTCTCTCTCTCTGTACAGCACTCACCATGGCGTCTCTGAGGGTGATGAAGATAGTGTTCACGTCGCTGTCCTCCTCCAGGCTGTGCAGAGTCTTCACCCCCTGGCCGTTGGGGTCGATCAGGTTCACAGTGTTCCCAACGTGGCCCAGGTCGTAGTAGGTGAGCGCGAACTTCACCTCCCCTCCCAGCGTCTCGTCGATGTTGAAGGTGCCCTGCGAGATACTGATGATGCCGCCCGGGTATTCCTGCGGGACACAGTGAAGGAGGGAAAGAAAAACGTGTAAGTGACGGGTTATACATCCAATTCGTGGTGAAAGGAAGTGTTTGTGAGTGAAGAAAGGTAAAGAAATGAGGTGTTAAGGAAATATTGTAAGGTGTGAAGGGAGCAAAATGAGAGGTGGTGTAAAATTAACGAGGAGAGAGAGAAAAGGAAAGGGAAACGCGTGCGAAAATCAACAATTAGACCAGTTGTGCAAACGTGTGTGATGGAAAGTAAGAATAGGAGTAAAAATAAAAGGTGAAAAAAAGTGAAAAAAAATGTTCCAAAGAAAAGGAACAAAACCGAATGGATGAAAAGAAAGACATCGAACGTGTGATGAAAAATAAGAGAGTTGGTGAGAGAAAACATGAAAAGGAAAAGAAATATGCTCGAAAAAATCTCAAAAAAAAAAAACAAAGCAAGACAAGAAAAGAAATACGATAAAATGCAGGAAGACGTAAACTGGTTAGAAGTTAAATGTTTGAGACTAAAAAAAAAAAAAGACAAAAACAAAAAAGAAAACAAGAAGAAAACGCGCATTACTGAAAAAAATCGAATAAATAAAAAGAATAAAGAAAAAGTGGTAAGGAAGAAAAGAAAAAAAGAAAACGCACATTATTGAAAAAGTCGAAAAAAGAAAAAGAAAAAAAAAGAAAAAGAACTGTGGACTGGAAACGAATCACTAACTCTTCTATTTCTATGAGTGAGGAGAGAAGCGAAATGATAGAGACAACTGAAAACACAGAATGACTGGAAATAAAACACTTCCATCGTAAAAATAAAACTGAAATGATGTGCAAGAGAGTGATTATTTTCCCAGAGAGTTTTGAGTTTCATGTATTTTCATCGAGTATTTAGGTGTTTTATGCAATCACACGGAAGGTTGAGTACTGGGGAGGAGCAGCCAACACGGACTTAATCACTCCTACCAGCTACACTTTTGACTCTCACCATTATTAGACTCAAATTATATAGCGGTATGTATCCCGCTGGTTGCCAGGCCCTGTTAAAAGAAAAGTAGAAAGAGAAAAACAGAAAAATCTAAAAGGAGGGTCCAGTTAACGTAAGAGGTGTCTTGACACTCCTCTTTTGAAAGAGTTTAAGTCATAGGCAGGTGGAAATACAGACACAGGTAGAGAGTTCCAGAGTTTACCAGTGTAGGGAATGAAGGAGTGAAGATACTGGTTAACTCTTGCATTAGGAAGATGGACAGAATAGGGATGAGAAGAAGTAGAGAGTCTTGTGCAGCGAGGCCGCAGGGGGAAGGCATGCAGTTAGCAAGTTCAGAAGAGCAGACTGATAGATAGATAGATAGATAGTTTTATTGACCACAACAATAATAACATCAACTATGACAAAACTATTAACTCCTTCAGTACCGTGACGCGTTTCCTTGTTCATCCTGCTTATACAGCTTCAGAAATTTATGAGGGGATTAAAATAGTGATGGCTGTCGCTATTAATTTTCAGACCTCCATAGAGCCTTCCATATGTTATCAAAATAGTCTAATCGTTCAGAAGTCTTAAGGTAAAAATGCGTTTCCATCACTCTGCTTACTACTCGGTGATTCTATACAGCTTCAGAAATTTATGTGGGGATTAAAATAGTGAAGACTCTGGCCATTAATCTTCTGACCTCCATAGATGCTTCCTAATAAAAGTATTATCATTTAATCATACCCAAAACACGAGGTAGAAATGTGTCCCAGAACTGAAGGGTTAAACGTAGTCACGAGAACCTTGTCGAGTACTTTTTTTTCAATGGAAGAGGAAAAGCTGGCCAAAGGCAACAAAAAATGAAAAAAAAAAGACCCACTGAATTGCCAGTTCCCTTTTAAGATAATACGAGTTACAGTAACACAGCATCTATTCACACACTGATAAGGGCGATTGTTCTTTGTAGATTGTGTCTGGGAAGGGGAAAAAAAATCTGTTTGTTTTTTTTATAATCCTGGCCGTTTTCCTTTTTATTTCATTTCGAAGTACTTGAGTTTTATATGAAGAAAATCACATCATCAAGAGTATTTCGTGGTTTTTTTTGTGACTCACTTGACTCTTGGTTACAAAACACTGATGCGACACTTTTATTCCATCACTCCTACCACAAATGTGTCACCGTTTTCCTAACATTCATGCTACGCTCCCGTCATTTGCTGTGAACCTAGATTGTGATATTTCCCGTTATGGTAAAAATAAAGAAGTAATTAATTATTCATGCCTTGATAAAAAAAACTCTCTCTCTCTCTCTCTCTCTCTCTCTCTCTCTCCATAATGTTCAAAACTCCTTACAAGAGAGAGAGAGAGAGAGAGAGAGAGAGAGAGAGAGAGAGAGAGAGAGAGAGAGAGAGAGAGAGAGAGAGAGAGAGAGAGAGATTAAGAAAAATATCTCTTTCTTTCTTTCCTCCCTCTCTCTCTCTCTCTCTCTCTCTCTCTCTCTCTCTCTCTCTCTCTCTCTCTCTCTCTCTCTCTCTCTCTCTCCAACTCGTGATGTAATTCTCGCTTTTTTTTTCCTTCTCCTGGTAAAATTTGGTGATCCCACAGAATTTCCCCTGAAACTGCCGTCTTTCAAAATCTACATAATGAAATTCAAGACGTTCCTCTGTATAATGTCTGGAATAATACGTCTCGATCAATGACACGTAAAAAAAGCAGCAAGTGTGTATAGAGGAATAAGTCTAAGATCGAGTTACTTTTCTTTGAACTACTCTGGAACTCCCTGCCTGCTTCTGTACCTCCATCTTCCTACGAGTTGATTAAGCCTAAGATCAAGCTACTTTTCTCTGGTATACTCTGGAACTCCCTGCCTGCCTTCCCTGTATCTGCATTTCCAGCTTCCTACGACTTGACTTCTTTTAAGCTTTTAAGAGGAAGGTTTCAAGACATCTGTCCCTGATTTTTGGCTTGTTCTTCATCAATCTTTAAGAAAACTAGCATTTTTAGTGGTGCTTTTTCTAAATATTTTGTTTTCCTTGGCTGGTTTCCCTCTTGCATATAAAAGAAAAAATCTTTATATATTTCTTGGGAGACTAAGTGCATATTGATTTGTGAGATAAAGTAAGAGAGAGAGAGAGAGAGAGAGAGAGAGAGAGAGAGAGAGAGAGAGAGAGAGAGAGAGAGAGAGAGAGAGAGAGAGAGAGAGAGAGAGAGAGAGAGAGAGAGAGAGAGAGAGAGAGAGAGAGAGAGAGAGAGAGAGAGAGAGAGAGAGAGAGAGAGAGAGAAGTTATGTACGGATTTATATCATGTAAGATAAAAATAGATCAGCTTTTTTTAATTTCAAGGAAAATTATACAGGAAAAAAGTAGAAAAAAAATATTGATAATGTAAGGCGAAAATAAATAAGACTGAACTGTAAAGAAAAAAATACATGAAAAAAAAAAAATGAAAAACGAAACAAAAAATATTGGACGGACTGACTGACTAACTGGCAGATGGAACGACAAACTGACTGACTGATATAGAGAAAGCTTTAATTATTTCCTGCTCGATTGCCTGACTGATTTTGACGCTCTACTAGCAAGGTCATCTTATCGAGAGCGAGACCGAGACAGAGAGAGAGAGACAGAGAAAGTGATTGGGTAGGACATAAGGCAAAGTGACAGAGAGAACCGGTGAGGAGAAGGGTCAGTAAAGTTTGGAGGCTGGACAAAAGGGCGGTGGAGGTGGCGGCGCTGCGAGGGTGTGTCTGTGCTATTTGATAAAAGTTGGCGGCAATAAAGAGAGGAAGCAAGGGGGTCGGGGAAACTTTACATGACGACCTAACGACGGGCAGGAAGCGAGGCGACGGAGGCTGGGGAGATAAAGGGCGAGAGAGAGAGAGAGAGAGTGAAAGAGAGTGAGAGAGAGCCTTACTTCCCCAAAAAAAACATCAATACTTTCTATCATAACCACTACTTAATATATTTTTTTTCCTCCATTAAGCAAAAACACCAATAATTTCTATCATAACCACTTCTTCTTAATATTTTCCTCTTGTTTTCCTCAACTTTTTTTTTTTCCTTGAGCTATTACTCCATTAAGCTCCTTCACTCAGCTCCTTCCTGCCATCATTACCTCCAATAACAAGTTCCTTCTCTTAGTATTTCGCTTTGCTTTTCAACCTCTTTCCGTAATCTTTTTCTTTCTTCATTCTTTTTTGCACTCGTTATCTCTTATCTATCATCTTCCGTCTAATACTCCTCTAATAATCTTTCTTTTTGTTTTCCCTATTTGATTGCTGTGTTTTACCTGTTTTTTTGCTGTGATTTCTCTGATTTTTGCTGTGTTTTATCTGATTTTTGCTGTGTTTCACCTGGTTTTTGCTGTTTTCCCTGATTTTCCAGTGTTTCCCTACATGCTTGCTGTGTTTTCCCTTTGTTTGCTGTGTTTTCCCCCTTACTTGCTGTATTTCCCCTAGTTTTTCTTGTGTTTTCCTTGTTTTTTGCTGTCCACCCTGATTTTCAAGTGTTTTCTCGTTCCTTTGCTGTGTTTTTTCCTGGTTTTTGTTGTGTTTCCTGTGATTTTTGCTGTGTTTTCCTAGTTTTTGCGGTTTCCCATAGTTTTTGCTGCTCCCCCCTGATTTTTGCTGTGTTTTTCCCTGCTTGCGTCTCTTCCTCACCTGCTTGTGCACCATGAGAGGCAGTTGCTTGGCGTCATGGATGAAGAGTCCCAGGGCTGCGTAGAGGGAGTCCATGAGTGCCACCATCATGGATACTTTGGAGTCACTGCCGATGCCCTCGTCCAGCACCGCGAAGGACTGCGTGCCTGCAACAAACACACACATGCACGTGAAAAAGTTTGTCATGGTACTGTATAGAGGATTAGCGCTTGTATATTTAAACATTTCTGTGCTTCACCTCCACTATTTCAAAAGGGTTTATTTAAATTGACACGAGTTTTTTTTAAGGTGATTTTACGTTTCTAGACGCAGATTAACCCCTTCTATACTACGACATATTTTCACTTTCAGATTTTGCATAATTAGACGATTTTAGTGATATTAGCATGGGACTATGTAGGTCAAAAGATTAATTGCCACAGTCTTCACTATTCTAATCTAGCACATGAGTTTCTGAAGCTGTATAAAATCACCAAATAGTAAGCAGAATGAATATGGAAACGCGTCATGGTACTGAAGGGGTTAACAAGATTTATGCCTTATTGACTGGAGAAACACTGAAAATGCCGCTAATCATCACTGTGGCTTTGGAAAATAGTCGTGGTGAGAGAGCAGAGCGTCACACACACACACACACACACACACACACACACACACACACACACACACACACACACACACACACACACACACACGAGTCTCTACCACCAGTGCAATATTACTTTTTTTTCCTTTTTTTTTTTGCTTCTTTGTTATTCATCCAATAATTTGTTTATTTATCGGCATTTCTATTTATCTATGCATTTGTTTATCAATTCATGTACCTGTTTTTCAATGCTTGGATATGAGAATACACGTGTGTCATGTATTCATAATTCCCAGATACATCCATTATTTCAAGCTTGTCATTGGTTTGCAATCTATTAATTCTTTCATTAATATTTTACTATTAAAAACTTAACACACAAATAAAACCCGCTGAATGGATGCTGTACACGCAGAAAACTATTGCACACGTTATGCATTTTCACGGTTTTACAATTAATGGACTATATCTATCTATCCATCTATCTATCAACATATCTATCTATCTTATCTTTCTTCCTTATTCTATTTCATCCCTACCTAATGCTAAACTGAAGAACTGAACGAACTGCGAAATTACCAAGCAAAAAAAAAGAAAAAATGATGGAATGAAGTGAATAAAGGCTAAAGGAAGCAGATGGCTGACAGAGCGATGGGAAACTGCGATTGCTTCAACTCCCCGTCACGTGCATGATGGAAAACCTGGAACTCCCTCCACCCATGCGAGAGTTGAGTTAGCCATTAAGGTGTCGATATAAAAAAAAGTTAAAAAAGCTGCTAACGAGGATTGTCGCCCACGCAATGCAACCGTGTGAAAAAAGAGAGATAGAATAACCAGCACATTAAGGAGCACGAAGCAAGGTGAACACAGAAGCATTAGCCCTTTTAGTACCAAGACACGTTTCCATATTTATTCTGCTTACTAACTGGCGACTTTATACAGCTTCAGAAACTCATGTGAGGATTAAAATAGTGAAGACTCTGGCCATTAACCTTTTGACCTCCATAAACCCTTCCTAATGCCAATAAAACCGTGTAATCATACCCAAAACTCATGATAAAAATGCATCACAGTACTGAAGGGGTTAATACAATACGATGAACACCGCAAATATCGGAGCTCTGACCCGGATAACAGTCTGAACAGTAACGAGGATGAGAAAAATAAGCGATACGAGGCAGATTTTTTAGAAGATTCTCAGTTAGGTGCTCCACAAGACACTGCATGTAGGTTGCGTCCTCTTACACTTGAGAGACACGAGCAATGTCAGGGATCTCGCGGGATATCAAGTTTTCAGTCACTTTTGATGTACCTGCAAGCTGAACAGCAGGCGGCGGTGCTTGTAACGGAGTCGGAACAGGTGTTTTGGTCGCCTCTCTGCGCCAGATACTGCAAAAACATGCTTATCTGACTGTGTAACCCCTTCAGTACAGTGACGCGTTTCCATATTCATTTTGCTTACTATTTGGTGATTTTATACAGCTTCAGAAACTCATGGGGTGATACAAGTAGTGAAGACTGTGGCCATTAATCTTCTGACCTCCATAGACTTTTGCTAATGTCAATAAAATGATCTAATCGTACACAAATCTCAAGGTAAAAATGTGTCCCAGTGTTGAAGGGATTAAAGACCTTCCGCTGTTTACTTGGTACTGATGGTTTCTTTCTTCACGAAGGACGGAGTGGTTTATACAGCGAAGGTTATTATCGTCTATTCATCACCCGTGGAAGTCTAAAAGAACACACACACACTGATAACACGTGTACACTTTCGTAACATCAAAAAAAGAAAAAAATTACTTTCTTTTCAACACCTAGCAAGACCATTTCACCGTTCCTCCTTTCACACTAAAAACGTTTCGAAGCTCTGAAAAAGACTGCTGATGACGCACCCTCCTCGCCACTCGTTCCGCCCATTGCTGCGTCAGTGTTCCTGGACTGTGGCGAATTCCCCTCACAATACAAACAAGTCTCGGTCCCAGATGGAAAATAAAAAAAAAAAAAAAAATCCTGGTTCTCGATGTCGTCTGTTCGTGAAAGGTTCATGTTATTCCCTGTTGTGTTGAGGTGTAGAAGCACACAGGACAGCAGCCAGGGCGGATCACGTTTCTACAGCTTAACCTCTTGAATACTATGACGTGTTTCCATATTCATTCTGGTTACTATTTTGTGATTTTATACAGCTTCAGAAACTTGTTTGGGAGGATTAAAACACCGAAGACTGGCCATTAATCTCCTAACCTCCACAGACACTTCCTAATGTCAATAAAATGCTCTAATCGTATACAAATCTTAAGGTAAATATGTGTCCCAGTACTGAAGGGGTTAACATTTCTAAAGGCGTGAGGAGTGACAGGCACTGCTACCATGGCCACCTGGGACTAGCGTTCTCACACGAAGACTCCCATTCTGTATACGTCAGTTTGTTTTTGAGCATTATAATCATTACGTGAAGCTATAGACCATATCGTATACATGCAGTTGTTCAGAGCGTGGGGAGTGTTTGCGGAGGTGGAGTATGAAAACTATATTGTACAAAGTCAAATAAGAATCCTTGTTTAAGAGGTGGTTGAGTCACACAGCTGGAGGAAAGTGGTGAGTCATGGAGGATGTTTACATGTATCATTTATTCTACCAGATGTGAAACACGTTATATATAAGCGTGAGAGGTGGGGGGGGTGAGAGAAAAATTATACAGAAAATAAAAATGAAAAAGCAAATGATATACAATAAAGCAGCAATAATGGAAACAGGAGAGGACACACACACACACACACACACACACACACACACACACACACACACACACACACACACACACACACACACACACACACACACTAAATAAAGAGTCAAGGATTCGTTTTGATGTTCGACAGATTATTAATAAAATATGAATGATGACTAGAAGATCAGAAGCTTTCTTTCGAGAGAGTTCAGGTTCGAGATCAGAAAGGAGGAAAGATTGTGGTGGAGAGTGTAGGAGAGAGAGAGAAAGAGAGAGAGAGAGAGAGAGAGAGAGAGAGAGAGAGAGAGAGAGAGAGAGAGAGAGAGAGAGAGAGAGAGAGAGAGAGAGAGAGAGAGAGAGAGAGAGAGAGAGAGAGAGAGGAATGCGGATCTCACCAACAGAGCAGCGCTGTCAATATTTTCCTGTGTAGTAGAATGAAAGTTAAGTCGGGATGGATCAAAAGAGTTTAACCGCAACTGCAGTCGGTAAATATGTACCCAGTTTTAGGTAAATATGGAAATACTAACCCCAACAACACCGCGCCTCTGCAGCCTACACACACACAGACCTTGTGATCACGACTCGTCTTCAATATAGGAGTAAGATTCTCTCTCTCTCTCTCTCTCTCTCTCTCTCTCTCTCTTGATAATTTCGTAAAGTGAGCGTGTTACAGACATGTATGGAGATATCAATTCTTTCAAACGCAAACAGAACTCTCTCACTACCAGAAATATTAATATTAGTACTTCTCTGCCTTGTGACGTACAGTTGTCCAGAGTAGTGACGTCACAATCTCAAAAACGCCCCCAGAATTTTGTGTAGCTCTATTTGATCTTTTAGGGAACTGACATTCGATGGGGCCTTTTATCTTATCTTTTGTTGCCCTTGGCCAGCTTTTCCTCGTGCATATAAAAAGACATACACATTATTATTGCAAAACTACCTCCTCTAATCACATTCCCAGTTCTTGTCAGTTTATGTAGGGCTCTTAAACCCTTCAGTACCATGACACGTTTCCATATTCATTCTCGTTACTATTTGGTGAATTTTTCCAACAGCTTTAGGTACTTATGTGGGGGATTAACATAGTGAAGACTGTGGCTATTAATCTTTTTGACCTGAATAGTCCCTTCCTGGTGTAAATAAAATCGTCTAACCATTCCCAAGGTCAAGGTAAAAATGCGTCTCTGTACTGAAGGGTTAATTCACTAAGCTCTTTAAGTAGCTCACGCGATATTCACTACTCGACTTATACACACGAACTTTGTGACAACTACGAAACAAAAAAAAAAAAAAAAAACAACAAAAAAAAACTATTCCGGATTCAGAATTTATATGTTTTGAAAGAGACAACAGTGTACAGATTATCCGGAGCAGTACGCGTTCAAATCCAGTACAACATTTTACACGAGGGAGAAAGAGATGAAAATGTTAGCAGGACAGGAGTATCAACACACACTCACACACTCACAAACACACACACACACACACACACACACACGTAACTGTTTCCCTTTGTCCTGTTCGTGGATGAGTGATAGCTACATTACTTTCCTTTGCGTGATAAGAGAGCAAAGCATAATTTTCCTCCCATAATGAGAAAATGTAGATAGTAATAACAGGAGAGCTTTTACACAGCACACGCGTTGTTACCTGTGCACTCACTACCTGCTGGCCTGCTTCCGACGAGGTGTGTTCAAGCTGAAGTGAATATAAACTGGGTACATTTGTTCCTGCGTCTCTTTGTCGTTTAAATGATGTTTGTTTTCTCAGTGTCTAACGTTTACGGGCAAAAATGTGAAGTGAAAACAAGCCAATCTTAGCCTGTAGTGTAAAATGTTTTGTAGTTTTAATGATATTTGTAGGAGAATTGATAATAGTAATAGCGACTGAGTTATTAGTGGTGGTGGTGGGAAAAGCAGCAATATTAGTATCACTGGTAGCAACATCAGCAAGAGCAATAACAATCACCTTTGCCACCTATTGTATTTTTATCTGTTAAGAAGTGGTAGCTCGTATGCATCTGAGTGACCATAGCATCCCATCCTTCCCTCTCTCTTTCCTTCCATCCATCTCTCCATCCCTCTCTCTTTCTTCCTCCTCTTATCTTTTCTTTCTTTTTTTCTTTCATCTTTCTTTAATCTTTCTTCTTTTTTTTCTTCTGCTTTTCTTTCTTCTTTTCTTCTTCTTATCTTTCCATCCCTTCCTCCTTCCTATACGAGTAAGAGGCAGCGTGGTGCGTGAAAGCCTTACCATTGTTAGCACCAGCATTTTCTCATTACAGGAGGAATTTATGCTTCTCTGCTCCATCACGCGAAGGTCCCCACTATGAGGACCAGAAAGGGCAGAAATAAGCTAGAGACCCTTGACCCACTAGCAGGACAAGGGAGAAATGAGCAAAGTGGATGAATTCTAGCCTCACTTTTAACACCCCAGCTGTGTCGTTTTGAAGATTTGTAGTTGGTGGGAGAAAAAAAAAAAAAGAAAGTAAATGGAGAAAAAAAGAATAAATAAAGGAGACGACAGAAAGCAGATAAAGTCATGAAAAGTGAAAAGACTAAAAAAAAAAAAAATGAAAATGAAAGAGAAATTGAAGATAAGAGAGAGAGAGAGAGAGAGAGAGAGAGAGAGAGAGAGAGAGAGAGAGAGAGAGAGAGAGAGAGAGAGAGAGAGAGAGAGAGACAGTAAAGGATGAAGATGAAATACGAGTTAAGAGCAAGTCATTGTGAAGCCAAAGAACGACGAGGACGTGGAATAAAGACGACTAGAGAGAGAGAGAGAGAGAGAGAGAGAGAGAGAGAGAGAGAGAGAGAGAGAGAGAGTAAAAACGAGGACTAGAACACAATTCGACCTTCCAGGCATCATCCGGAGCTGCCCTGCCACAGTGAGATTATAGAAACAATTAGTCGAGGTCAAAGTTTAGTGTTGTTTTGTGGCGCAGAATGACATGTATAGCAATATTCCTCCTCCGTGCGCATGTCTACCGTACAGTGTGTGTGTGTGTGTGTGTGTGTTTCTCTCATTTCCTCTGTAGTTCTGTGGCCGTAGGAAAGGATTATGAAGATCACACAAGGCAACTCTCTCTCTCTCTCTCTCTCTCTCTCCTCGTAGCTTGCAACGTGAAGCCGTGTGGTTTTTTCACGTGTGCAGCAGCCAGGGAAATGGATAATATTAAGTAAGTGCTGATACTTCAAAGACATACATGGAAATATTGTACGGTGAACATGAGGTGATCTGGTTACACACACACACACACACACACACACACACACACACACACACACACACACACACACACACACACACACACACACACACACACACACACATACTCTCTCTCTCTCTCTATTTATCTCTCTATCTCTTTCTCTCTTTCTTTCTTTATCTATCTACCTATCTATCTATCTATCTATCTCTCTCTCCCTCTCTTACTTTGGACGTTGCTGTTGTTGTTGTTGTTGTTGTTGTTGTTGTTGTTGTTGTTGTTGTTGTTGTTGTTGTCATTGGTGTGGTCGTTTGTTGTTGTTGTTGTTGTTGTTGTCATTAGTGTGGTCGTCAGGTGATGGGTATACATTTACAAAGCGCCCGTAATTAACCTGGTGTACAACTAAGCCTTAAGATTTCCACGAATTCTTCTACATAAGCTACATTTTCTTTCCTTATAGCGCCTTTGTAGTCTTACCGGAACTACTACACCCTTTTGTGCTCTTCCTCGTATCTAAAGCCCTTTTTAATTCTTTTTTATTCCACCTATATATTTTTTTTTTACCTTTCTGTAATCCAGGCTGACCGCTTTTTACTCCCCAAGCTCCAAGCCGCATTTATACTTAAACTTTCATACCTTCGTCAAAAATGGATTCTTTCTTAAGTAAACCCCTTTCCTTGCCAGACTGTGACTCTCTACGGCTCTAAAAATACCATGGATCGCTACGAAGGAGTTATACTTTGAGATACTTGCGTCAAAATGTATTCTACCTTAGCAAACTTCTTTTTATATAACTTTTTGTACTCTTGGATTTTAAACCTTCTATTACTTTGTCTCATTCTGTAGTGAAACACCTTCGTAAATATATTCTACCAAACTCTTTCCTTGCCTTGAAATATCCTTAGTTACGTTACTACACTAGTTTCTTAACCCGTTCAGTGCTATGACGCGTTTTCATATTAATTCTGCTTACTATTTGGCGATTTTATACATCTTCAGAAACTTATGTGAGGTTAAAAAATTAGTGAAGACTCTGGCCATTAATCTTCTGACCTCCAGAGACCCTTCCTAATGTAAATAAAATCATCTAATCATACGCATATTGGTGTAAAAGTGCATCCCAGTACTTAATATAAAGTAACATTGCCTTCGCGAGGGAACACTACTGAGATACTTAAGGGAGTCTGTAGGTTGTGCTGGGAAACCTCTTCCCCTCCTCGATGTGTGAGTTTCGTGATGTGTGGCTCGTTATGTACAATGGTTAGTGATGACTCGTGCTCAGTTTATCGAAATACTCCCTCCCTCCCTTGGTTTCTTGGTTCCTCTTGAGCACGTACTCTTTACCTCTGTCACTGTAACTCGTTAGTCAATTCTGATTATGAAGAAAAGGAATAGTGTCTTTGTTTGTTTAGCCCCTTCAATACAGGGACACATTTTTTTCCATTGAGATTTGTTTACTAGAACATTGTATTGACATTAGGAAGGATCTATGGAGGTCAGAAGATTAATGGCCACAGTCCTCACTATCTTAATCCCTCATATAGGTTTCTGAAGGTGTATAAAATCACTATATAGAAAGCAAATTGAATATGGAAACGCGTAATGGTATTCAAGGGGTTAATAGTTTTGAGGTTAGTCATTTCTTTTTTACTAGTCCTTTTTTCTTAATTCTACATCACCGTGTTCTTCTGTATCCATTTTCTTTATTTTTCATGGTGGTTGTAATTCTCTTTTATCTTCGACCACCACCACCACCACCACCACGACAACAACTACCATTTATAACACCTACACTTATTACTATCAATGCTCCTTAAACGACTCCATTTACGACAACAACAAATACTACTACTGTTACTATTACTACTTCCCAGAGCCACAAATACAACATTATTCCCTTTTTCTCCTAGACAAATCTTTTCTTTCTTGCAGTATTTTCTCTCCCTTCACATTTCCTTCTATCTTCCACCTTCCTCCTCCCGCTCGACTAAGCCTCCGTCATCTCACTCCACGTATTTTCTCTTGTCCCTCCTTCCTCCTCCACCTCCTCCTCCTCTTCTCTCTCTCGAAATTCACTTCCAGCGGCCGGAATAGAAGAATAACACTCCCCTCTCTCAGTTTCTCCGACTCTGATATAAATTCCCGAAGCGCTCTTATCAGGTTTAAGTCGAAAATCAAAATCCTCTCTTACCTTCGGCCTCTTCGCTGACTTGGCTCTGAGCAAACACAGGTCTGAAGAAGAGACGGTGGGCGGCTGAGTGGTAGTGTGGGTGAGTGGCCGGCCGAGTGAGCAGTTGGATGGATGAGCTCGTGGGTGGATGGAAAGCTGAGGTGACTGGAGTGGTGAGTTTAGTAGATGGTTGGTGGTAAGTTGGTGGATGGTTGAGTATGCTAATGAGTGGTTGTTTGAGGTAAAAGGGAGTGTGCTTGTGTGAAAATGGATGAATGAGTGAGTGAGGTGAGGTTACGTGAGGTGAGAGTGAAAATGGATGAGGTGAGGGTGAAAATTAAAGAGGTGAGGATGAAAATGTATGAGGTGAGAGTGTGAGAGTGAAAATGAATGAGATGAGGTGAGGTGAGGGTGAAAATGAATGAGATGAGCGTGAAATTAATAAGGTGAGGATGAAAAAGAATGAAGTGAGGGTAAAAATAAATGAATGACGTGAACTGAGGTGAGGTGAGGTGACAAATCGATTCTTACCACTCTCCAACTTACATAGCCATCTCTTACTCATCCAACCAAGCTTTATTTCAAGTGGGGTGAGTAAACAGATGAGAATGATTGAAGTGAGAGATCGGTTCCCATCACATATCCCTTTCCCCACCTTCCCATTCTCCCCTCCACTCCACCATGCCTCGTATTGCACACAGTCTACGGAAACACTCTCATACACACAGGACAGAGAAAGGCGCGAAAACTATACGTGCTACCTTCGTGTTTTCAGCGTAAAAAAAAAGATACTCGGTAGGAAAAATAAAGTTAATTTTTGGCGTATTCTGGTGTGTAGAATATTTCCTGTCTACTAAATGAATTGGATGCGTGTGTGTCTGTTTGTGATATTATTATTATTATTATTATTATTATTATTATTAGTAGTAGTAGTAGTAGTAGTAGTACAATAAAGACCAAAACAACAAAGAAAAACAACAACAAAGCACCACAAAAGCAACAACAGCACAAAAAAACAACAAAGAAAACCCAACAGTAGAGAGAGAGAGAGAGCGAAAAAAAAAAAAATCACAAAGAATGAAAAAAAAAAAAAACATGCACATCACAATGAAACACTCCATCAAACATCCCATCCACCGACCCACGCCCCGCCACACACACACACACACACACACACACACACACACACACACACACACACACACACACGCACACACAGTATCAAAACACAACAAAAGAATAATAACACAGTGTCTGGTAAATACACAACTCTATATCGGTGTAGTAAAGGTCGCTGTGCAATAACACAAAGTACAGCACAGGTCCTTCGTCAAACAGCGATGCCAATACAGCGAAAGGGCGCGCAAGGGTAATGACGGTAATGGGTGTCAGGGTGGCGGTGAAAAATTGCCAGGAATATCAGGTATCAGCCAATGAGGTTTTGACTAAAATACCGCGGATATGAGAGAGAGAGAGAGAGAGAGAGAGAGAGAGAGAGAGAGAGAGAGAGAGAGAGAGAGAGAGAGAGAGAGAAAGGTATTATATTCACTCTTCATATATTTTTTTTTCATAAACATTCGCTCAGTTCCAGATGGTGTGGTCTTTTTTTTTTCTCTTTCTTTTCTTTTGTTTTTTCGCCCTCAATCTACAAGTTCTCTTCAATCGTGCACCATTTTCACTTCCTTCAGTTTCAGTCCATTAGTACTTCTCTGTATTTTAACATCATTCAATTCCACTTCACCAGTACCTATCAAGTCATTCTCACCTCGTTTTGTTCCTCGTTCTCTGTAATTCTCTGCCTCGCATTTGCTCCTCACATGCTACAACTTCTTTCAAAAATACCTGTTCTATTTTCTACAACTCACCCACAAGTCTTATGCCAAAACAACAATGCCTTAAACTGCAGTCCTTTTCAACTTTGCTCTTTCTACACTTAAGCTTTCTCATGCTAACTTTGAAGAATAACTGTAGATTTCTTAACAGTTATATTTCATTCTTCTTAAACTCATCCAGAAGACTCATGCTAAAATAACTCTCATTCAAACTATATTCCTTTCTGTTTAACTCATGCTAACTCTGAAGAATAACTGTAGATTTCTTAGCAGTTATTCTCTATTTTTCTTAAGCTACAATAAGTCTCATTTAAACTATATAGCTCTCCATTGCTAACTCTGAAGAATAACTGTTTAATTTCTTAGCAGTTATATTCTATTCTTCTTAAATTACTGATCTAGACTTATACTGTTGAAATAATACTCTCATTCAAACTATACTTCTTTCTTTTCAACTTCAGTTCTTTCAAAATTCTCGTACTAAACTAACACGAAGCATTCAATCTCGATATCTACTTTCTTGTTTTCTTGGCCACTTGTGTTTCCTATCACTGTTTTGTCTCACCGTAGTCCACCGTGTCTGTGTCTATTTTCCCAAACGGTGGCTCGTGCTTACGTTCATGCCGGGACAAAAGGACAGACGTTGCTAATCCTGCAAGTCAAGCGGGGGAAAGACACGAGATTCTGGTTCTTTCTCACATAGTTTTTGCTTATCATGTTTTGACTTCTGCTCTTTGTTGTGAGTCTAGTTAATTTTTATTTTTTTGTTTTCTGTTGCTTGTGGCGGTAAAAAATCTAATTCTGTTCTTTATTCTTTTCTTTTTTTTTGTTTTCCTTTTTTTTCTTCTTTTGTCTTTTCACACGTACTTATTTCCTCGTTTCCTTCCTTTCTCCTGTTTTATTTTTTGTTTTTTATTATTTCTCTTTCCTTTTAGTAACAAGTAGCTCATTTTTTTAGTTTTATCCTTTTTTTCATTTCCTTTATTCCACGTAGTTACTTCATTTTCTTCCTTCTTTCCTCGTGTTTCTTTTCTCTTTTATATCTTACTACCTAGCTTCTACTTCTCTCTTTCTTTCTTTCATGTTTTCTTTTTCTTTTTTCAATACAACTTCTTTTTCTCCCTTAATTCTTTTCTCCTTTAGTTATTTTCTTCCTTAATTATTCTCTCTTTATTTCCCATCTTTAATTTCTCCTCCCTTAATTTCCATCTTTATTTTTCTTCTCCCTTAATTTCCATCTTCCTATTTCACATTTTCCTCGCTCACGATCTCCCTCCTTCAACACTTCCTCTTTCTGGTTTCTCATTCCCCCATTCCTGCCATAATTAATCACATTTTATCATTGTTATCCCACGTGAATTCCTCGCCTCCTCTTCTTTCTTTTGGCAGACTTTCCTCCACAGACAACTTTCAATTTCCTCTCTCGTCTTCTTCCCCTCCACTCTTTCAGCTCACGTCTCTCTATCTTTTACTCCTTCATCGACCTATTTTGGAAGACTCTCCCCATTGCCCCCCACACACTCTCTCTCTCTCTCTCTCTCTCTCTCTCTCTCTCTCTCTCTCAGTGTTTTTTTCTATATATATTTTCATACTCCTTCACTTCGTTGATGCAAATATTTTTTTATCATATTCACCTTCCTATTTCACTAATGCACAAATGAACCAGCTTGTATCTTCACTCCTTTACTCTCTTCTTCCTTTCCCTGGTAAATTTTCTACATCTCTCTCTGTTTTTTTTCCTTTTTTATATATATTTTTCAGTCTCCTGTACTTCGTTGATGCAAATTTATCACCCTTTACTTCATATTTACCTTTCTATCTCCCTAATGCACGAGTGGACCAGTTAGTAAGTATCTTCCAGTATCTTCACTCTTGCACGCTTTCCTTCTTTTCCCTGG
The DNA here is from genome assembly GCF_017591435.1 of Portunus trituberculatus. Classification (NCBI taxonomy): domain Eukaryota; kingdom Metazoa; phylum Arthropoda; class Malacostraca; order Decapoda; family Portunidae; genus Portunus; species Portunus trituberculatus. The sequence goes on along the minus strand of NC_059293.1, from coordinate 20,457,780 downwards.
CCAAACTCTGCACCTCTATTTATCACTGAAATATTCGCTTCCTTCAGGAAAGAGAGAAAAATAAAAACAAAAGAAAATAAAAAAAGAAGGTCCTATCTACTGTTATATATATTCTACATTACTTTATTCACCGTTTAAGATACTTCTCCCTCTTCTTTCTCTCTCCCTCCCTCTCTCTCTTCTCTGCCTTCGTTCCAAATCATCTCGACCTATCGCTCCTTCATTAATCCTCACTATTCGAACAGGCCCCTCGTCCCCGTGTGCTTCCTCCACCACCTCCCACAGGCCGGCCTTCCCCCATTCTTCACGGCCTAAGTGATAGCCATTCATCAGACGCCTCGCCTGTGTCCATCACGCAGGAGATAAAAGCCCCAACTTATGAGCCAAGGAAGGAGAGGGAAAAGAGGACGAGGAGTAGAGGGATAAGGAGTATAAAGAGGAGGAATAATACGAAGGAGGAAGAAGAGGAGGAGGAGGAGGAGGAGGAAGAGGAGGAATTAAGAAAAGGTGAAGCAAAATTAAGAAAATGAGGAGGAGGAGGAGGAGGAGGAGGAGGAGGAGGAGGAGGAGGAGGAGGAGGAGGAGGAGGAGGAGGAGGAGGAGGAATTGAGAAAGGGTGAAGCAAAATGAAGAAAGTGAGTGACAGGAAAGATAAACGAAGACCGAAAGGACAAAATGTAAGAGAGAGAGAGAGAGAGAGAGAGAGAGAGAGAGAGAGAGAGAGAGAGAGAGAGAGAGAGAGAGAGAGAGAGAGATCAAAGAAGGACAACAATCTATACGAAGGAGAATCAAACAACTAACCGTTCTTCTCTCTCCCTTCCTCACAGTCCTTCTCATTGTGTTTCCCTTCCCTTCCCTTCCCTTCCCATCCCTCCCTTGCTACCCTTCTCTCCTCTCAACACTCACACAGAAGAGGGAATAACCCCCTTCAAGAGCACTTCACTCACAACAGCCCAGAACTGTCCAAATAGCAATGAAATAACACACCCACCCACTCCAACTCATAATAACAACAATGATAATAAAAAAATAGGTAGGTATTATCTTTGTACGCACAGATGAAATGGAGCGTCGGTCATTCAATACTCGTGCCTTCCACTGCGATAGTTTTATTCTTTATCAGTCAGGGCAGGAAAGGGGGAGACCAAAATTAGCCTCGATTAAATTCATCTGTAGACCAAAAGGGGGACAAATTACACAAAGGGATCAATCAGTACTGGCTAACGACGTGGAGGAGGAAGGAGGAGGAGGAGGAGGAGGAGGAGGAGGAGGAGGAGGAGGGTGCACGATAAGGACTAGGAAGAGTAGGAGGAGGAGGAGGAGGAGGGGCGCACGAGGAGGACTAGAAGGAAGAGAAGGAGGACGAGGAGAACTAGGAGGAAGAGGAGGAGGACGACGACGACGAGGAAGGGCTCACGATAAGGATTAGGAAGAGAAGGAGGACGAGGGGCGTTTGAGGAGGACTAGGAGGAGGAAGAGGAGGAGGAGGAGGAGAGGGGAGGAGGATTTAAAAGGAGGGTCAGGGAAAGCTCGCACAAGGGCCCTATCGTGACTGACTCTGAGTGAATGATAACAGTGATGGGCGTGTGCTGTGGTGGTGGTAGTGGTGGTAAATGAAATAAAGGCACAAAATACTTCCAGAAATAATCATTAAGAGGTGATTCTAATTATAGTGACTCGGAGACAAAAAAAAAAAAAAAAAAAGATTACAGAAGCGCCCAAAATGTAAAAATACCCTTCCCAAGTAACTCCCACGTAATGTCAGCGAGGTAATACATGGTGGCACTTCTTCACTGCCCTGCGCGCCTTTCCCAGCCACTCGCCACGGAGAGCTCCTGTGAACGGCGCTGATTCCATCCCCGCTACTCCAGGGCATTACAGAGGCCACGCCCACCACGCCTCGCTCCTCGCAATGACGTAATACTCAGTGAACAGAATGGTGGAATGGCTGCTCGCTTCTATCTGATCTGTGTGCGTGTGTGTGGACCGAACTAATATCCACAAAGGTAGTAGTGGCGTTTGTCCAGGTAAAACTGTTCGAATGTAACTGAATAATGTTTTGTCGTGAATAAAATGGATGCTTAGACAAAAGGAAATAATAATAATGGAAAACAATAAAAAAAAGGCTATCTAACTGTTAGTGTTGGCGGTGCTGGTGTTGGTGTTGGTAGCGGTGGTGGTGGTGGTGGTGGTGGTGGTGGTGGTGGTGGTGGTGGCGTTGCTGCTTGAAAAATAAGTGAAATGTACGTAAAAGGAAAAACTGAATTGTAAAGAGAATATCAAACACAGAACATTTAACAAAGAGAACGAGTAAGCTATGAAAGTAGAAAAATATGTAGCGGTGGGGTGGTTGACTGTGTGTGTGTGTGTGAGTGTGTGTGTGTGTGTGTGTGTCAGAGCGTGTGTGAGTGTTTGTCAATGATAGTTAGGGTGACAAAGAAAGATGGCTGCCTCCTTCCTTCCGTGAACCAGCCTGTATATACGCTTAGCGGTGACCTACTTGCTGTAATCTGTTTGAGAAGCTGGAATTTGTCATGTCTTGAGATGGCGTTAATGTCTCCATAATTCACCTCACCTTTACGGGCAAGAGGAGGGACAGAGGGGGGGACGGAAAAGGGAGGGAATACGAAGGTAAAGCGAAGGGAGGTTACCATAAGGTTTGAGAGTAGGGGGGAACTACAAGACAAAGAAGAAAATAAGAAAATAAGAAAATAGCCAAAACCTTACTTTGAAAATTAACTTAAGTGATGGAAAGAAAACGAGAGAAAAAAAGACAGCAGAAAATAGGAGAAAGAGAAGAGAGTTGGAGGCTATGAAGGTAAGGAGATGAAGAGGAAAAAAACATGTGAAAAAAATAGAGAAATAGTAAAATCTTGAACAAACAACAAAAGCGGAAGAAAAGGAGGAAAGGAGACAAAAGAAGGAGAAGCAGGAGGGAGAGGGACGAGAGAGGTAGACAAAATAAATACAAAAATGAAATACGTAAAGGCGAATCGCTCCGTGTTAGGTTTCCAGAGACAGTTCGCTGATATATGGCTTGGAAATAATAGGGAGGGAAAGTACACTGGGAATCCTTAATAACATATTACACAGAGGCAAACGGCAATAGAAGAGAGTGACGAGGGAGCGGCGGAGGGCGGCGAGAAGGGCGTGTGATGGCATGTTACCTACTAATAAAGATGAATGTCGGCCATGTCGGGTGAGGAAATGACAGCTATAATGATATATAATATTATTAACTATAATAACCACTACGCGGTGCCTCGATTATTGCTTTTACTACTACTACTACTATTACTACTACTACTACTACTGCTGCTACTACTACTATTTTGACTATCATTACTACTACTACTACTACTACTGCTGCTGCTGCTACTATCATTACTACTACGTACTACTACTACTACTACTACTACTACTACTACTACTACTATCATTATTACTACTATTACTGCATTTACAACAACAACTACTACAACAACGATAACTAGACCTACTATTATTACTACTACTACTATTACTACCACCATCACTACTATCACTACTACTACGACAACTACTATCAACTACTATATCTTTTGTCCCTTTACTTTGGCTGCCCCTTTGACCAGCAAGGGGACTGGCAATTAAATGGGCCTCTTTTTAATTCAGTTTCCCTTCTAATATAAAAAAAAAAAAAATTGTTTCCACAGGTGTTTCTCATAGACGCTTCACTAATAAGTATTAAAGAGCCTTCGAGTTCCAACAGCGCCCTTTCTGAAGCCTGGCACACAATATATTAGCTCGCCTCTTGGCCACGGAGGAATTAAACAGAAAAAAGTGAACCGTTAATAATAATAAGTAGAGGAAGGGAGGGAAAGAAGGGAAGGGGACCACATATATACACGTGTGCATAATGAAGGTGATGGAATTAATGTTCGTGTGACAGGATGAGAGAGAGAGAGAGAGAGAGAGAGAGAGAGAGAGAGAGAGAGAGAGAGAGAGAGAGAGAGAGAGAGAGAGAGAGAGAGAGAGAGAGAGAGAGAGAGAGAGAGAGAGAGAGAGAGAGAGAGAGAGAGAGAGAGAGAGAGAGAGAGAGAGAGAGAGTGTGTGTGTGTGTGTGTGTGTGTGTGTGTGTGTGTGTGTGTGTGTGTATCCCTCCCCTCCCTTCCCTTCCCTCCCTCCCCAGCCCACACACTACCAACGAAGGTGTATTCCATTAGCAATAGCCTGCTAATTAAACCACCCTAAGCTTTATTTTTCTCTCCCAAGGGCAATCAAGGACGAGGGTGATGATCCACGGACTTAAAGCACCAAGACTCCGCTATAATGTTCTGTATTACCAATATTGCCTACTGTTTTAACCCTCTTCAGTACTGGGACACAGTTTTTACCATGAGATTTATGTATGATTAGGCCATTTTCTTAATATTAGAAAGGGTCTATGGAGGTCAGAAGCCATCTTCGTGTCACTTCATCTATTTCCTTATTTGTATTGATCTATGTGTCTACTATCTATAAATTTACTTGTATATCTATCTATCTATGAATCTATCTATCTGTTTTTCTATCCATCTATCTACCTATCTGTTAATCTATGTACCGATCCATCTCATTACCTATTTACCTGTCTTTCATTCCACTCACTCACACACTCTGCCACGTACCTATCAATCACCAGCTCACCTGTCTGCTGCTACACCTGAATAACACCTTCGCAAGCAGTCAACAAGAAGGTCAGGATAGATAATTCATGATCAGTATTTATTCACCACTTGCTGTATTGTTAACCTTATTTAAGCCTCCGACTGCATGAGGAAGCTTTATATTGATCTATTTATGTTTTATTCCTGAATCTGTGACGTTTTTTTGCTGACCTGTTACTAAAAATGCGGGTAGAAGTAAAGTTAGGTTGACTGTGGCCTAGGTTTCAAGTCAGGGCAGTGTTTGATTATTACTATAGGGGTTTAGAATTCAGTGGTGTTTCGTGTTATGTTCTCTTTCTGCCTCATTACTTGTTTAAATCGTCTCTCTCTCTCTTTCTCTCTCTCTGTTAATGTTGCTCTGTTCTTAACGCTACACACTACACACACACACACACACACACACACACACACACACACACACACATTGTCACTCCCCTAATGTACCTACTTGTCCCTGTATTTACTTATTTTCATCTCTCGCTTCTCTCCCTTCACTCTTTCCATGTTTTTGCCATATTCCCCTGTGTTGTGTTCGTTGTCTTTTGTTCCTTCCTTTATGTACTCTTTCCTCTTCCTCTTTACTCTTCTTGCTTCTCTCTCTAATCTCCTCGACAAATCTAAAGTTATTAAAGTCGCGTTATAATGATTCCTGCAGACTATTTTCCTGGTTTTCGTTCCGTATCTTGAAAATTATTGTTAAAAGTGATTCTCTTGTCTCATCTTTACTCATACGTGTAACTGTACCTACAGATGGTACAGTGGAAACGTGGAATTGTACCTACAGATGGTACAGTGGAAGCGTGGAACTTTACCTACAGACTTTTGATGGTATAGTAAAGATACAACACAGTGTTTCTGAATATGAGCCTCCATTCCTGCCTTACATCCCTACACGTTTTGTTATCTATCCCTTTTCCTCCTCCTGGCAGCATCACAGCACTTCACAGCACTTATGACCCCCCAGCACTTCACAGCACTTATACAGCATCACAGCACTTCACAGCACTTATAACCCCCCAGCATCACATCACTTTACAACACTTATACAGCATCACAGCACTTTACAGCACTTATACCCTCCTGTTTCCTCCACACTGCAATGCCCCTCCCTTCCCTCCCTCTTTCCCCTTCATCCCTCCTTTGCTCTGATCCCAGACGGCGGAACACAGGACACGTAATGCATATTAATGAGCTCCGGTGGGCGTCGCGTGGCAAGCTGAAATTATTCACGCAAAATCCATCAATAATTCTCGGGTAAAGAGGAGGAGCACGTCTGTCAGAGAGGCAGGTTTGTGAGGCTGTCAAAAGGTGTTCCCTCAAGGCCTCTCACCTACTGCCATTACTGAGGCTGTAATTTCTCCTAGACGTGTGCTGTGCTGTGTTGTGCTGCCTTGCCTTGCTCTTCTCAGTCTCTCTCTCTCTCTCTCTCTCTGTGTGTGTGTGTGTGTGTGTGTAATTCACCTCGGTCGCCTTCTGGTCACCCAGCCAGTCTTCCCCATTACGGAGCGAGCTCAGAGCTCATAACCCGATCTTCGGGTAGGACTGAGACCACAACACACTCCACACACCGGGAAAGCGAGGCCACAACCCCTCGAGTTACATCCCTTACCTATATAATGCTAGGTGAACAGGGGCCACACATTAAGAGGCTTGCCCATTTGCCTCGCCGCGCCGGGACTCGAACCCGGGCCTCTCGATTGTGAGTCGAGCGTGCTAAGTACTACACTACGCGGTGTGTGAATAATGGAATGCCAACAACATCTGGTGTTCCCAGCCGGTCACCCATTCAAGTACTAACCGGACCCAACGTTGCTTAACTTCGCTGATCGGACGAGAAGCGGTGTGTTCAACGTGGTGTGTGTGTGTGTGTGTGTGTGTGTGTGTGTGTGTGTGTGTGTGTGTGTGTGTGTGTGTGTGTGTGTGTGTGTGTTTCGTCTGTTTGCATATTCTTATATAAACAGCAGACAGTTCTTGGATACTCTCTCTCTCTCTCTCTCAACTACCCATACCTCCACCCAGCAACACACACACACACACACACACACACACATAATTACCTTCCTAGACGGACTAACATTTTACTACTTAATGTCTCTCAATGGCGAGGCTAAGTAGAGACAATTACCTGGAAAAGTTTGATGGAGCGTCGTGTTTGGCAGATTAATACCTTCTTTTTTTTACCTTTATCTTCTGTTTACGATCAGCTGTGACGCACTTCTCTGGCGGAATAATGACACGGAATTGCTATATGCTCTGTTCTCCTGCTTTTTTTCTTTTTTTTTTCCTCATTTGTGTGTGTGTGTGTGTGTGTGTGTGTGTGTGTGTGTGTGTGTGTGTGTGTGTGTTTTGTTATTCTTGGAAGGCATCGAGGTGTTTTCCTATTCCTAGCACTACTCTCTCTCTCTCTCTCTCTCTCTCTCTCTCTCTTCCAACAGCTCATAAAAAAAAGAGCGAAATAAATAGAAAACGTAAACAGGTAAAAAAAAAAAAAAAAAGGAAACTAAAAGTGGAAATGAGGAATAAAATAGAAAGTTTCCCGGAAAGTACACTAATCAACGCTCAAAAAGAAGAGAGAAAGAGAGAGAGAGAGAGAGAGAAAAAACATAAAACAACTTAAACTGAAGACGACATTCAAAGAAAACGGAGAGAAGCATCGTAATCAGAGAAAACGAGACTGAAACGTCGCTGGAGTATACAAGGCACTCCCTCCCCACTCTGTCTGCCAACCCAGCCCCGCCCAGCCCAGCCCCGCGCCGCCCCGCCCCACCCCGCCCTCTGGTGCCTTGACACGATAACACGACAAAGTACTGACGAGTAAATTAGATAACTCGCATCTCGAACTGCTGGAATTTGCTTAGGGGGCGAGGGTGGTGCCAGGCTGTGTTGAAATGGGTGGTGGGAAGGCGCCAGAATACTCCTACACACACATACACACATACACACATACCCACGCACTTACACATGTATACAAGCTGTTGTCATACGAGGTTTATTCTATTTCTGGGTTTGCTTAGTGGGATGTTCATGTATACGGTTAATTTTTTTTTTTATGTAAGAGGGAGAACTACCAAGGGCAAAAATGAATATTAGTGGAAAAAAAAAGGGCTCACTTGAATTGTAGTTTCCATAAAAGAATAATAAAAAAAGAATAGTCAAAACTTGTGTGTATAGGGATTAAAAAGTTAATGGGAACTGATTTTTACCTTTTTTATTTTACTCTCTTCTCTCTATTCTTTCTTTCTTCTCTATTGTACACGTTGTAATTTCAATATTTTTTTTCCTTTTCTCTGCCATTTCTCTTTCCTTTCCTTTATTTATTAGTATTCGTCCTCCACTTTTCTCATCCTTAAAGTTTCATATCCATTTCATATCTATCCTCGTTCTTTTTCTCTTTTTTCCTTCATTTATCAGTATTTCTCCATCACATTTTCTCCCTCAAAGTTAAGGAATCATGTCTTTCTTTCTTGCTTTCCTTCTTTTATATATATTTTCCTTTCATTTTTCTTTGGTGTAGTTTTATAACCATCTCTGTCCTCGTCTCGTTCCTTTTAAGCGTTTTTCCTTCACATTTCTCCTCAGTCCAGTAATAATCTCTGTCTTTCTTCCTTTTCTTGCTTTCGTAAACAATACTCCTTTATTTCTTTCTAATTCTAAAAGTTCACATTCTTCTCCTCGTTCCATTTACTGATCCGGTTCTGTTGCTCTTATTCTATTTCAAAAGGGAGATTTTTCAGCTTTTTTACTTTTCGACATCGCTTCTGTCCTGAACCTTTCGACGGGAGCTTAGGTCAGGGGTGACATTGCTTTCCCCAGAGATGCACCCACGCCTTACCTCACCTGACCCTCCTCCTTGAATTCCGACCCCCGTGCTCTCAGTCTCAGGATGTTGAGTTTCCAAACCAAACAAAACCTTGCCTAGATAAAAGGGTAAAATAATCAAGAATCCACGATCCAGAATACAAGACGAGAGGTGAGCGGCGCCTTTCATTATTTCACAGGCCATCAAGAAGACACGGGACGAAATAAGAGAGGGAAAAAAGAAGGAGGGCACTGCAAGCTTCTTTCTTCGCTGCGTGCAATACAGACAGGGATATTGACGAGTGTGACTTTGTGCGCTTAGATAAGAAAAGAGAAAAAAAATCAAGGGAGAGACGAAATTGCAGGAGGAAAAATTATATTGAGCTGTAATAGAGATAGGAGTGGAGATAGAAACAAAGAAAGAGATGCAGTAGAAATTGTAGTAGTAATAGTAGTAGTAGTAGTAGTAGTAGTAGTAGTAGTAGTAGTAGTAGTAGTAGTAGTAGTAGCAGTAGTAACAGTAGCTATAAGAAAAAAATAATAGCAGCAACATCAAAAGCAACAGAGAGAGAGAGAGAGAGAGAGAGAGAGAGAGAGAGAGAGAGAGAGAGAGAGAGAGAGTCGATGTGCTGGTTCCTTGTACTTATGATTACCTGTTGGCCAGAGAGGAAGGGAGGAAGAAGAAGGGTGAGAGAAGATGCAAAGAGGAGAGAAGAAGGGAAGAGAGGAACGCGGGAATAATAGAAGATAGGATAAGAGAAGTGAAGTGCAAGAACGGGCGAGGGGAAAGAAGATGAGAGTTACACGAAAGGAAACACACACACACACACACACACACACACACACACACACACAGAGAACGGGGTGAGAGTTCAAACAAGGAAGAAAAAGAGTGCAAGAGGGAATACAAATGACAAATATAATGAAAGAGGGAAAAAACAGAAAAGAATACATGAAACTACATATAGAAAAAAAAAGCATACAGCGAACTGCGATTGTATTTGTAAACGTAACATAATAAAGATAAACAGAAGAAGAAGAAGAAAAGAAGAGGAGGAGGAATACAGTAAAGCAAACCCTCTGAGGAAACACACTAGACAAATAAGGTTGAAGGACACGTATACACATTTACATTGAGAACTGAATGGAAGGTAAAAAAAAGAGAGAGAAAAAAGTGCATTTCTCCTACTAAAGAGCTACTCCTGCAGTCCTCACCCTACCTACTACTTCTAAATTTTTCTCCTCTCACCCTATAATCATGCAACCTTCTCCCCTCTCTCTCTCTCTCTCTCTCTCTCCCCTCACCACACCACACCTCTTCCTTTCCTCTCACCCCTCTCCTTTCCCTTCTTGCACTCTCCCTCACACACCACGAGCCACTCTCACAACGCCCTCCCTCTCACTGCCGCACATACTTTGTAATTAACTGTTCGTGTGTGTGTGTGTGTGTGTGTGTGTGTGTGTGTGTGTGTGTGTGTGTGTGTGTGTGTGTGTGTGTGTGTGTGTGTTCTAATAGCCCTTTGTGTTAGGTAATCCCCACCTCCACCTATCTCTATCCCTCCTCTCCTCTCTCTCTCTCTCTCTCTCTCTCTCTCTCTCTCTCTCTCTCTCTCATCATCATCCTTTGCTTCTTCGTTTTCTATGACATTGTTAAGCATATAAATGTAATAATTGAACTGTTTTTTGTTAGATTTAAATGTGGGTGCAGTGAGAGAGAGAGAGAGAGAGAGAGAGAGAGAGAGAGAGAGAGAGAGAGAGAGAGAGAGAGAGAGGTGAGAAAGACTTAAGGTATGACCCAGATAATCTAAACTAACTTCCAACAAAAAATGAAAATATGATACTAAAAGGGGAAGGAAAGGAAGAAAATATAATACAAGGAAAGAGATGAGAGGAGAGAGGGCGGGAGAATAGAAAGAGAGGGAAGTAGAGGGGAGGGAAGAGGGCCAGCAGGGGAATATAAAGGTGATGGAAGAGAGGAGAGGGAAGGAGGAAAGCGAATATAACAATGATGGAAGAGGGAAGAGAGAAGTGTTACGATAGAAGAATGTAAAATGGTGAACGAGAGGGAGAGAGAGAGAGAGAGAGAGAGAGAGAGAGAGAGAGAGAGAGAGAGAGAGAGAGAGAGAGAGAGAGAGAGAGAGATGCTATTTCACTAACACACCACGCCGTTCTCACACCCGTGTTTCTTCCTAATACCAACTTCAGGCCAACTTTCTCACATCCAGCCTGTGATTGTTTACTAAGTTCCTGGAGATGCTGGTGGGGGGATAAAGGAGGCTGTGGTGGCGGTGGTGGTGGTGGTGGTGGTGGTGGGAGGTTGTATTGACGGTAGTGGCAATGCTGGTGGTTCTTAAATGCTTATATATTTATTCTTAACACATAGGTGGTGTATTTTCGTTCTACTGCATTTCAAGTTTTTTGTTCAGTTTTCGATAATCCTTTTGGCCTTTTCCTTAGCCCATTTAGTACTGGGACACTCTTTATCACGAATTTCGGGTGTGATTAGACGATTTTATTTACATTAGGAAGGGTTTATGGATGTCAGAAGATGTATGGCCAGAGTCTTCACTATTTTAACCCCTCACAAGTTTCTGAAGCTGTATAAAATCGACAAAATAGTCACCAGAATGAATATATAAACGCGTCCTAGTAATGAAGAGTTTAAGGAGTGTCCGAGGAAGCGACGATGTAACCAACAGACAACACACTAATAGGTTTGTGTAAATATTTGAGTATATGTGAGGAAATGTACAGGACATATTCAGACACGTGGCCTCAGGATTGGTGTGCGTTGCATGGAACGGTGGCTGGAGGCTGAAGGCTGGTCTAGGTAGCGCCAGGCTGTGGTGAGTGTTGGGTGGCGTGTGTGTGGCAGCATTACACGTAGCACATAACATACAAAGCTGACAGACAGGTAAATGAAATTGGGGCGACAAGCGGAGGTCTGTATCTCGAGACGTCTCAACAATGAGTTTTGAGGATGTCAAAGAATAAAGAGGAAAAAAAGTTCAATGTCCTAGTTTCATCAACTTTTCTGCCAACTTTATGTTATACTTGTGTGTGTGTGTGTGTGTGTGTGTGTGTGTGTGTGTGTGTGTGCCACCACGTGTGCCTCCCCCTACGAAGCCGCCGCCGCCGCCACCCGCCCGCCAGATGATGCAGCCTTCCGATCGCCTTCTTCGTCTTCTTTTGTCGGGAACGGATGTTTTCCCATCTCCTGCCGCGCCCATCTGATGCCACGCTTGCTGCTGGTACGTCTTCGCCTTTTTCCCACCTCCTGATACCTCTCTTCTTGCTGCCATTCTTTCTCGAACTTCATCTTATTGTCAGCCTTCTTTCCTGCTCCATTCTCTCTCTTGGTAATGCAATTCTTTCTTGCCTTCATACTATTCTAATGCATTTTCATTAGCTTGGCTTTCGACTCAGGTTTCCAGGAGCAGCCAGGGGTGTATTCTAAGAAACATGAGAGTTCACTTTTCTGTTCAATTTTCTTTATAATCCTGCTGTTGTTCTCGTGGCTGCTGTCAGAAGGGGAGGGGAAACTTCATCAGTTCCCGCCTGTCGCTGCCCTCTGCCGTCCCCACTCCCGGCAAATCGTTCTTTATATAGTCGATGTGGAAGTTATTGTTTCTTGGGAGTTTGCTTACTGGCTCAATATACCAGTCCTGCTTTTCTTCTCTTTCTTAAAGCGTACCGGCCTGCACAGTGTGGGCAGTATAGCAGGAGCTTCATGTGATACTGAGAGTGGCGTTCCCCTTCCGCCCTCATCGTTTTCAAGGGATAAGCACAAACACAGCGAGGCGAAATGAGAGAGGTCACTATCACATGCAAAAAAATAGCTTCAGTATTGATCGGTGGAAACAAGGCGGGTAGAGTATGTTGCATATATGGAACATGCATCGCTACAACCAGGATAACTTAGAATACACATGTGCAAAAGTAAGAAAAAAAGCTTTCATATATAAACAAATATCATTCCCCGAAAAAAAAAGCCGTGTCGTGAGCTGAGTAATTTCCTCGAGCCGAGAGCGAGCGAGAGGGAGATCAAAGTCTGGCGGCATAAATATACAAAGGATTGTTAATTCACGAGAGTGCAGGATCAACCTCTGACACCAGAAAGAAAGAAAGGAAAAACGTGTGTGTGTGTGTGTGTGTGTGTGTGTGTGTGTGTGTGTGTGTGTGTGTGTGTGTGTGTGTGTGTGTGTGTGTGTGTGTGTGTGTGTGTGTGTGTGTGTGTGAGAGAGAGAGAGAGTGAGAGAGAGAGAGAGAGAGAGAGAGAGAGAGAGACAGACACAGACAGACAGACAGACATACAGACACACATACAAACACACGAATAAATAGAGAGCTACACAAAAGTTACTACTACAATTACCTTTCTTTCACCACCACCACCACCACGACCCCTAAAAAACAATAATAACAGCACTACACCTTCTCTTCTCCCAGGCCCCCCTCAAAGTCCACCTATATAAGTTAGAGGCCAGAGCAGCAACACGTCTCCCTCGACCATTGCTGTCAAGTGAAATAGTAAAGATGATTTGTTGCACTGCCGCGAGTTGCCTTTTAACTTAGTTCCTAAAGTTTCCCCCGAGAGACTCAAGCGTCGGTGGCAACTGTAAAAGCTGAAATGACGAGGACTTACTTGGCAAATCCTTTATAGACGAGATGGCGGGGACGAGCGACGAGGAGGCACACACACACACACACACACACACACACACACACACACACACACACATAGACACACATACACATACGGACACACACACACGCTCTCTCTCTCTCTCTCTCTCTCTCTTACTTCCTCCTTTCTCTTCCTTATATTTTTCTTTCATCTGCTGTCTCTATTTTTTTCAGTCTTTCCCTTCACATCTCCTCCTTCCTTCCATCTTCTTCCTTCATCTCTCTCTCTCTCTCTCTCTCTCTCTCTCTCTCTCTCTCTCTCTCTTTTTCTTCATTTCCATTGCATCGTTCTATTTATATTTTTCTTGACTTGTTTTCTTTTCTCACTTCTTTCTCTCTCTTTCTTTTCTTTCATTCTTCTTTCATGTCTCTTTCTTCCAAACAACATGAGTTTGGATTCTTTCACCTGTCATCTTTTCTCTTCTGCTTCTTCTTCTTCTTCTTCTTCTTCTTCTTCCTATGCTTCCTTTCACTCTTTCTTTCCCCAGTTCTTTTTTGTCCAATCTCGATCTTTTTATTTCTTCTCTCTCTCTCTCTCTCTCTCTCTCTCTCTCTCTCTCTCTCTCTCTCTCTCTCTCTCTCTCTCTCTCTCTCTCTCTCTCTATTCTCTTCCTTTCTCTCTTATGTTTCCCTTAGCACCGTCTTTATCCAAGTTCTTGTATTTTTCTCTTCTTTTTCTTGTTGTTGTTGTTGTTGTTGTTGTTGTTGTTGTTGTTCTTCTTCTTGTTCTTGTTCTTCTTCTTCGTTACGTGAATTACTCTTTATTATCTTCTATTTTCCGTCTAAGATATTTTTTTTCCATTAATTCTTTTTCCTCCTTTTTTCTTTTCTTTCTTTTCCGAAATTCTTCCCGTATCGTCTCGTGTTCCGTCGCTGCTATTAGCGAAAAGAAAACGAGAAAAGTGAAATGAAAGTGAAACAAAGTGACAAGAGGAACGAGAAGAGATGATGAATAATATATACAAACCGTGTGTGTGTGTGTGTGTGTGTGTGTGTGTGTGTGTGTGTGTGTGTGTTTGCACTTCGCGCGGGCTTATTTGCATACATGTGTTTGAAGATGTGTGTGCGTGCTCAGACAACTACATACATATAAAAAAAAAAAGAAAAAAAACACGAAAACAAAATGAATAAAACCACTTTGTTGATACGAGATAAAAATAAAAACACAATAAATGAAGATGAAAAAAAAAAAAAAAATCAGGAGGGGAAAAAAGAAAAGAAATTGGATAAAAATAAGAAAATGAAAGCAAACAGCAGCAAGGAAAACATAACCTCTAAAAAATGAGAGTCTGGAGATATAAAGGAAAGAGAAAGCATGGAATATAAAACAATTTGAGGTGAAGGAGGCAGAATGAAAAGAATATTTCGTCGCCCACCGCCACACGAAAAAGAGGAAGAAAAGGAGGAGGAGAGGAGGAGGAGGAGGAGGAGGAGGAGGAGGAAGCCATGATGATAAGAAAGAAGAAGAGAAGGAGGGAAGGAAGAAGAGGTCACAGTAGGGAACGAGAATACGAGAAGACGAATGAGGACACGAAAGCGAGAAACACGAAACACAAGAAAAAGAAGACGAAGAAATAAAAAAAGAAGAAGACAAGAAAGAGGAAAGGAGGAAAAGGTCACAGTGGGAACAAGAATAAGAGAAAACGAATGAGGACACGAAAGCAAGAAACACGAAACACGAGAAGAAGAATAAGACTACTAAGAAGAAGACAAAGACAAGAAAGAGGAGAGTAGGAAGAAGAACAAATAGACTCTTAAGAGGAGCGAGGAGAGAGATGACACCTCGTATTATGTTTGGCGAGGACAATGATGCCTTCCTTTCACCCTTAATTCAGACGCTGGCAGGAGAGAGAGGGGAGGCTGGGAGAGGTGAGAGGGAGGGAGTGGCGGAGGGTCGTAGGGCCGCACAATAGTCTCTCTGGGAAGGCCGCCTCGTCGTGCCAGATGCTCCTATGATGGGAAGCAGGGAGATGAGGAAAGGAGGATGGGAAGCAAGAGATAGGAGAGGAGAGAAGGTTTTGTTGCACGAGAGGAAAGGAGGAATGAAGTAAGGGAAGAGAGAAGGAAGGGAAGTTACAGTTGCTCATGGTGGAATGATTGTGGTGGTGTGAAGATTAAAAAGAGAAAAAAAATTACAAAAAGATATTAAAAAACCTATTTTAATATCCGAAATTTACCCAGAGAGAGAGAGAGAGAGAGAGAGAGAGAGAGAGAGAGAGAGAGAGAGAGAGAGAGAGAGAGAGAGGGACGGCACTTCACGATACAGGTTAATAACACTGCACATAATGTCTCTATGGATAATGCCCTTAAGTGGAAACAAGTCCTTGAAGACTGGAGGAGGAGGAGGAGAGGAAGGAGGAGGAGGAGGAGGAGGAGGAGGAGGAGGAGGAGAAGGAGAAGGAGAAAGAGAAAGAGAAGGAGAGGGAAATGGAAAAGGAGAAGAAGTATAAAGAGAAGAAGAAGAAGAAGAAGAAGAAGAAGAGGAGAAGGAGGAGGGGAAGCAGGAGATAAAAATAGGATGAGAACAACGAATAAAAGATGAAAAAACAAGGAATGAGAAACAAGAGAAGAAAAAAGAAAAAAAAAGAAGACACAAAAAGAAAGGAGGAGTAGGAAGAAGAGGAAGAGAAAACCACTTTGATCAAAAAGTAGGCCACCTTGCCATTTTACTCGTGCATCAAATTAGACTTTCTGAGGCTTTCTTTTACATCTGGGAACAATTCTACAGACTTGAAGGTGGCGAGCGGTCGAGCAGGAGAGCAGGAGAGGGAAGGCAGGCAAGCAGGTAGGCAAGCAAACAGACAGGAAGGCAAGAGAAGGAGAGAAGGCAGACAAACAGGAAGCAAACAAGCAAGCAGGTAGGTAGGAAAGGAGGAGCAGGAGAGAGAAGGCAGCAAGCAGGTAGGCAAAAAGCAGGCAGGAAAGCAGGAGAAGGAGAGCAGTAGAGTAGGAGAGAGAAGAGAGGCAAGCAGACAGGCAGGTAGGTAAGCAGGAAGACAGAGAGGCAAGCAAGTGGGCAGGGAAAAGATTGGAAAGTGGCCTGCGAGTTCTTTGAGGTGAGAATTCCTGATATAAATGACCACTGTTGATTGTTTTGGTGCGTGATGACAGGGCGGGATGACTCCAGCTGATGTTCGTGCTTGGTAACGGCCAGAGGGCAAGGGAAGGGCAAATACCACTATGTAACGTAACGCAGGCTAAAAAAAAGTAAAGGACAAGGCGGGGTTAAGGTGGGAAGGATGTTTTCAGACCTCAAGACACGAGCGAGATGAAAGAAAAATAGAACTAAATTAAGAAACGTGAGGAAAAGTATGTACTAAGCGTGGGCGAACAGTAATGGGAAGGACGGGCGTACAAAAACACTTCAGAACAAAGCCAAAAGAAAAATACGAGTGATGAGAAAGTGCAACAAGAAAATTGGAATCTTTCTGAGGGGAAATCTTTATGAAGAGAAAACGAGTGAGGGGAGGGTGGCGGGAAGAGGAGGAGGAGGAGCATAGGGGGGAATTGGCGAGGAGAA
>NC_059293.1:20383588-20436088 GCF_017591435.1 Portunus trituberculatus | reverse complement strand
CTGGTAATCCGGTGCACATACCAAATAACAACACTAATATAATTGGCTGTGGCTGTGACTCTTGAGGGATGACCATTGCGTGTGATTTAGGTTAGGTTGATATTTAGGATAAGCACATCATATCCTCACACAAGTACATGTCCTTTTACCCTTCACTGACACACATTCGGTCTTGGTAACCTCAATATGAAGTCCCTCGTAATGATAGCTGATAATTGGGTTACAGAGAGTGAGTCGCCGCAAGGGGAGCAGTGGGACCAGAGAGGGCGGGCAATGGAAAGTTAAAAGCGATAACGAATGGAGTATATAAGTATGACTATGAAATGTTGCTTATAAATTATGATGGTGAAGGTAAATTAATTATCTCTGAAAGTATTTAATTAATGCTGGAAGTACAGGCATAAAAGTTTGGCGTGCTGTACTGGAGCTGAAATACTCGGGCGCGGCCTGGAGCGGCGGCCCAAACAAGCCTGACAAAGGTAAACACGAATTAGTCCTGCGTTCCTGCGTCATTTTCGTAATCAAATGTTTATTTAGTATTGGCAGTCGGGATTAAGGTTCCTTTTCCGCCAGACTTTGAAATCTCTCTTTGAGGCGAAGCTACAAAGAGAGGAGGCTCTCGCTTTCATTCTTTATTCAGCAGCCAAGGCTTTGAGGGCAGTTTGCTTTAACTCCGAGACTGGATGCCAGAGGGCGGCTTGCGGCAGTTGTGTCATTGATAAACCCTTCCCTGGTGAGCTGATTCATGATGTTCTGCAGCGACTTGGGCGGGCACAGGCAGCCGCCACTTCATCTGGCCACTCACAGGGCAGAAAGGATGGAGCTTCCCTCTGTTTTTCTTTGGGTTTGTAGAAAGGAAGAGGCCTATCCAATAATGAGCATTATAACCTCCACTCAGCAGCAAAGGCGATCCACAAATTAATCAAACAAAAAGGCAAAAATGTGCAATCAATACAGGCTCCAAAAATTAAAAGAAAAAAAATCCATCCCCACTTCCTCTCACCTGCCGCTCAGGAAGTCCTCATGCTCCAGGATAACACTCCAGGCCGAGCGGTGGCTACAGAGGGCGTTGTGCTTGGTGGGCGGCGACACCTGGTGGGAGGACACGTCGCAGAACTGTGTGACGTGCGGGAGGTGGTGCAGGTACATGAGGGACGAGGTGATGGCGTCATTGTTGGTCGCACTGGCGGTGAAGCGGCACGTTGAGTCACGAAGGTCGTCACACGCAGTCCTGTTGGGGAGGGAGAGAACGTGATGGTGAGTGTGTGAGGAAGAGGAGGAGGAAAAAGAAGAGGAGGAGGAACTATGAGACAAATAATGAGAGTAATACCTCGATAATTCCTCGTAATCGCCAGAAAACTTTCAATTACATGTTATTTTTGACAGGCCAAGACGGAACGAACGGAGATGAAAGAAAACGAGAGGATGAATGAACGACGACTGACACGTGGAGGAGAGAAGAAATAAGTGGGAGGTGGAAGAGAAGACACTGAGGAAGGAATGAAAAGACAACACAGAAATAAAACATAAGACGAGTTAAGTGGAGGAAAAATACATGAACCACATAACAGAAAACGAAATCAAGAAACATGATTTTTTGATGTTCCCGAGAGAGCAAGACATGGAAGGAATACGGGAAGGAACTTGAAGACGCGACCTTAAATCTCAGGATATTAAATACCTCCAAGAATACCTCATATGTCCCGCTCACTGCCAGTATAAAGGGAAGGCAAGGTCTTGGATGCGACTCTTGGCGTGGTGACGGTATCTCATTTCCCGAGAGAGAGAGAGAGAGAGAGAGAGAGAGAGAGAGAGAGAGAGAGAGAGAGAGAGAGAGAGAGAGAGAGAGAGAGAGAGAGAGAGAGAGAGAGAGAGAGAGAGAGAGAGAGAGAGAGAGAGAGAGAGAGAGTAAACGCAAAAGTGAAATTGTAAGACGATCAAAATAGGTGGTAAAACAATGCGAGAAAACAGGTGATATATATATTCTCTCTCTCTCTCTCTCTCTCTCTCTCTCTGTGCATTTTTTCTCCATACTCTATACTCCCCCATCTTTTTTTTCTTTTTAGTTGAGGGAAAGCCACATTTAAAGATTCACTCTACCTGTAATTGAAGGACGACCACTGAAACATTTATATTCTCGTGCAATCTTTTCCGGGGCTTCGGCACCAAAAGCAATCAAACACACCGCGCCAAATGTTGAATGGAATATAGAAAATCTTTTACCCACGACCGAGGATTCACCATTTCCGGACCTACGTTTCTTTGCCCCGTTTGTTTGTTCCTGTTTATCTGACAGCACGCAGGCACAACGACAGTCAGACAGTAGGGAGGACAGATGGACAGACAGGCAGATAGGGAGGGAAACAGAACACACATACACGCACACACGCAATAACCACTCCACAACGTAACAGCAGCACATTTCAAAACACTTGACATGACGTGGCTCTCTATTCGTTTTCTGTAGCTTGATCTATTAATCACAAACTGGTGTCGATTATTCAGCCTCGCCGCTCCGGGACGTCTTCCATTATGCAGCAGATAAGAGCGGCAAGTTATGGATACTGTGACAGGAGCAGCTCAAGATTGACAGCTGTGATGCATAAATCTCAACACACACGTATTCACTGAGGTCACTGGGCTAGGTGAAGCTCGCATAGCTCGTAGTGAAGGATACACCACTGCATAATAGAGCAAAACGCCTCATGTATCTTTATTCTTATTTCTCCCAGACGTTTGTCATATTATTGTGAAGTTCTGCTCCCTCCCACGTTTATTTATCTATCCACTCAAGTATTTATTTCTATTTATGAGGGCCATTAGCGAAGAAAAAACCCAGAAATTAAGGAAAAAAGGCCAAATAAAATGATTAACAAAAATGGTCCCAAACAAATCATCCCCGGTAATGTGGAGCTAACTAGTCAATGTCTTGATAGAGCAGATGGGCCCCTGTCTTCATACTGCCAGACTGAAGGTAATCACAGCGCATTAAAAAGAGGGTATCATTGATTCAGAAGGAATACACTACGCATTGTTACTTTTAGATAAACGTGCTAGTGAAAGGTGCAACATGAATAAAGGAAGAAGCTAGAAGGAGAAAAAAAGTAGTTATAAATGTCACACACCAAACGCTAAACTCACAACAGTGCACAAATATTTCATAGATTAACCCCTGCAGCACTGGGACGCATTTTTATCTTGAGTTTGGGTGTGATTAGACGATTTTATTGATATTAGGAAGCGTCTATGGAGGTCAGAAGATTAATGGCCACAGTCTTCACTATTCTAATACTGCACATAAGTTTCTGAAGTTGTATAAAATCACCAAATAATAGACAGAATGAATATAAAAACGTGTCAAGGTACTGAAGAGGTTAAGGAAATATTACAACTTAAATATAGAAAATTCCTGTTTCTGAAGTGAAGACGAATGAGTATTACTTGTAAGCTCAATTAAAAAGCAGGTTCATGAAATGTGAGACTGCTCGTTCCTTTGATGGGGGGTTTCGGAAATCAATCTTGAGAGCACAACATACAGACAGACAGATCTCATTTCAGAGTGGAAGCCAACCAACTGAAATGACGTCTACACGGGATGAAGGGAGTCTCCTTGTCCCTGGTGGCGGCGGGAAGAATGAAGCGCCGCAGGTTATCGAGGTTCACGTGTTGGACAAGTGTGTGTGTGTGTGGGGGGGGGGCGGTTGTTGCTACGACCATTTTCTCCAAGTTCTACACTCATAAGGCTACACTGCACCATTAATAAAGGAAGCGCTGTGTCTCTCCTGTAGTTTTTCTCTCTTATTATTTGAAACACTTCATAGAGTTTTCATAAAGGTCACAAACAAAATAAAACAGAAAAATAAGGAAAGGAGACAGAAAAGGAGAATTAAAGTTAAGAGGTAATTGAGCACTACAAAACTTATCATTTTTCATCAGGTAGAAGGTGATTATTCGTTTCCTTTCGCCATTGCCATTGTCTTATTTAAATTGCCACTAGAAACACAAAACTCCTCAATATCCTAAATAGCTTTCTAGATAACTACCTCCTTCAGCACCATGACGCGTTTCTATATTCATTCTCCTTACTATTTCATGATTTTTTACAGCTGCAGAAACTTATGTGGGGATTAAAATAGTGAAGATTCTGGCCATTAATCTTCTGACCTTCATAGATCCTTCGTAATGTAAATAAAATCGTCTAATCACGCCCAAAACTCAAGGTAGAAATGTGTCCCAGTACTGAAGGAGATAAAAATTAATTGACACACGGTACTGAAAGATTAGCTATTGTATTCTTCAGTGCTGCGAATCACATCTGGAAGCAAATAAACGATAAATGACGTAACTGATAATGGAATGCTTGAAATGCGATAGACATACGGACATTTTTCGTGAAGCATCATCGGCTATTTCACAAGTGTTTTCCCGGACTGATGGAAGAGACGAATGAAATCAGTGATAGAACAAAAATTAAGGGGACGGTTTGAAGATCCATTACGCTCACTCGAACAAAAGACACCCACACAGGAAAGAGCAATAAACGTGGATGCTTTGAAGGAAAGGAATTAAAAGATAAAAAAAAGAAAAGATTCCTCCTCCTCCTACACAAATTTCTATTCCTGCCTTGTTTTCCCACACGCAAGACGTAATCACTGCAGCAGAAGTCTTTGGCACAGATCAATGAGTCTTTCCTTATTTTTGAGTGATCTTCCTCCTCCATCTCCTCTAGGCTCTTGTATACAACTTAGTCTTTTGGTTCACCAGTATCAGTGATATACCCTTTGGAGAGAGAGAGAGAGAGAGAGAGAGAGAGAGAGAGAGAGAGAGAGAGAGAGAGAGAGAGAGAGAGAGAGAGAGAGAGAGAGAGAGAGAGAGAGAGAGAGAGAGAGAGAGAGAGAGAGAGAGAGAGTATGGATAAGCCTTGAGAAATAATGATAAGAAGAAGGAATTAAGGTTGGAATGTAAACAAAAACAAAAGAAATATAGGAAAATACCAAGAGATCAGAGAGAGAGAGAGAGAGAGAGAGAGAGAGAGAGAGAGAGAGAGAGAGAGAGAGACCTTAATACCTGAGAGAACACTGGAAGAGGAGATTAACAAGACAGTAATCCTCTCCGTTCGTCTCACAGCCAGCAAGAAAAAATCCCATTCTTATTTATTACTTGCACAAATACCAATTTTTCTAAAGGAAGTTCCTCAGAGGATGGACTGCACGTTGACATTCTCACCACTAAGTCTTCACCTCTTCAGTACCGTGACGCGTTTCCATATTCATTCTGCTTACTATTTGGTGATTTTACACATCTTCAGAAACTTATGTGGGAGATTGAAATAGTAAAGACTGTGGCCATTAATTTTCCGACCTCCATAGACCCTTCCTCATGTCAAAATAAATGGTCTAATCGTACGCAAGTCTTAAGGTAAATAATATGTCCCAGTATTGAAGGGGCTAAGCCTTCCCTCTAGACAGACGCCTTACGAAAAAAGTCAATGCCCTTTGATACACACGACCTCAGGAAAGATTTATGAAGCAGCAGTGTGGAGGAAATACACGCAGGAGGCAGAAAAATTTTTTGTTTCCAGGACATAATAATAATAATAATAATAATAATAATAATAATAATAATAATAATAATAATAATAATAATAATAATAAAGAAAAAGCTTTATGTACTCATCATTCAGCTGAAAAAAAGCTAATAGTACGAAGAAAAATAAAACATGAATCAGTGAAAATAATGTTGAATCACGTAGGATTATACGCATTTTCAACCTAATTTCACATTTATTGAAAAATATATACATAAAAATTAAGAATAGTATATAAAAGAAACACATAAACAATAATTCAAATATCACTAGCAATTTTCACCCCGTCGAGTACAAAACAGAGGAAAATGAATTAATGTAATACCAAAACTTGCATTACCAAAGAAAAGCATAAGAAGAATAAACTAATGATAATAATAATAAGATAAATAAGTAAATAAAACCGCCAATACTACACACACACACACACACACACACACACACACACACACACAGGGAGGCAGTGGCGTTGTGGATAAGGAGGTGAGCGTGGGATCAGGCAGACGTCCACGCGTAGGTTCGAATCCCACCACATACCACTTTGAAGCTATGCCATTTGTCGAGTGGTTTAAAGTTTGCTACATGTCACCATGATATCCAGGTTCTAAGTGGTTACACTAAAGATGCGCTTGGGTGGTGATATAGGCCCTATTATGGGTACCACTATAAATAAAATTGCTTGCGGCACTGATAGGCGGAAGTTGAACAGCACTACCCATATACTCTTCAAGTGTAAGTTGGGCTTCCTCACTCGGGGCAATGGTTTCCTAGCGGGTGAGCTTTGAGATAAGAGGTTCCCAAAAAAGTATCCCCTTTACCCCATAAATTCACGTGAAAAGCCCATATGGTATAAAAAAAAAAGTGTGCCTACAGGCGGTATAGGACTTAACATATAAAAAAAAAAGACACACACATGAGACATTTAGCACATCCATGGTCCAGCAAGTAATCACCAGCACTGCGTAGGTAATAATTAAGAAGAGGTAGTCAAAACAATACGAACACCACCCACTCCTACCTGATAACTACCCACTGCTATTTGCTACAGGCGGAAAAAATGGTTACCGATTCATAATATGTGCAACTGCTTTCCTGAATGTTAGTTACCGGGAGAGAGAGAGAGAGAGAGAGAGAGAGAGAGAGAGAGAGTATCATTAGCTGGACGAAGTGAGATAGAATGATTGATCTTATCTTTTGCTTTCGTTCACAGAGATGCAGTAAATGAAATGCTGATAAGACTTAGTAGTTGCATACATAATTTAGAACCCTGAAAGGCATTTTATGAATTTTTATTTATTTCTCTCTCTCTCTCTCTCTCTCTCTCTCTCTCTCTCTCTCTCTCATGCACGTAGATTACTTTTCCTATAACTCTCTAGTCACGCAATTTAGACACGTTATTTTCTTCTTTTTGTGACATTTTGCTTCACCCTCCTCCTCCTCCTCCTCCTCCTCCTCTTTATCATCGTCAGTCTCCGCCTCTCTATACTGCTACTACACACAATCTGCATATATTTCCTCACGATTCACCGCCGAGAGACACACGGGAGAGCCAACGGTATCTTAAATATTCCTCCTCTTCCTCCATCTCTTCGTGTCGTCTACTTATCTCTTCTTCTCTGCCTCTGTAAGTCCCCTCTCTACCTTAATACACCAATTAATTAACCCCCAAAGGTCCCTGTGTATTCAATTAAGTAGCCAGTAACGCGTTGGCTCTATCTGAAGACTCACTAAACGGGCTAATGCTCTCTCACTAACTTTTACGGAGGGAAAAACAAGAACTCTTAACTTTTCTCTCCCGGTGCTAAAGTACAGTAAAAGAAAGGAATAAGAGACTGTGCTGGTGATCCTTGTGGGTTGGGTTGGAGAGAGAGAGAGAGAGAGAGAGAGAGAGAGAGAGAGAGAGAGAGAGAGAGAGAGAGAGAGAGAGAGAGAGAGAGAGAGAGAGAGAGAGAGAGAGAGAGAGAGAGAGAGAGAGAGAGAGAGAGAGAGAGAGAGAGAGAGAGAGAGAGAGAGAGAGAGAGAGAGAGAGAGAGAGAGAGAGAGAGAATTTCTGTGTGTGTGTGTGTGTGTGTGTGTGTGTGTTTGTATCTGTACTGTGCTTCGTATGAAATTGATGGTCACTGCAACACTACTACACTACACACACACACACACACACACACACACACACACACACACACACACACACACACACACACACACACACACACACACACACACACACACACACACACACACACACACACACACACACACACACACACACACACACACACACACACAATTAAAGTCACGTCCAGTCTTAAGAAAGACAACACAGCACAACACAACACAACACAACACAACACAGCACAGCACTGAACACACACACACACACACACACACACACACACACACAAGAGGAGAGGAGAATCACAACACCTGACGGAGCAAATCTGGGAACACCTGGACAACCCAATTCTTCGCCCGTCTTCCAGTGTGTAAGAGCGTGACGAGCATCTCAAAGGCCGCCACTGAGAGGACACAACAAGAAACACACAACGCACGCAAAACTGTCCCACGCTCCCAAGTAAACAGGTAGAGGGTGACCATGAGTGTGTGTAGAAGTGCAGTAAGAAGTGGGTAAGTTCTTGGAAGTAGTGAGTGAGGTAAGGCAGCGAAGGAAGCCAGTGAGTAATGAAGCAATTTAATCGAAGGTAATGAAGTTTCTGCGACCATATGTTTAATGAAGGATGTTTGATGTGTAAGGGAATGTTTACGTAGAAAATAAAGTATGAATTAGATAAGAAATTGTGAAGAAACTGAGTGGATGTGGAATTCTGATTTGTAGTTTGTTATTGATATATTGAAAATGAAGAATAAAAATCTGCTTACTATATTTGGTGATTTTACACAGCTTCAGACACTCATATGGGTGATTAAAATAGTGAAGACTGTGGCCATTAATCTTAAGACCTCCATTGACTCTTCCTAACGTCAATAAAATGGTCTAATCGCACACAAATCTCAAGGTGGAAATGCGTCCCAGTACTGAAGGAATTAAAACTATTTCAAGACATAACCTACTAAAAAATAGAAAAAAATGAAAAAAATACACTTTAAAACAAGACAAATTATGAAAAGATATAACCTTTGCAAAAAAAAAAAAAATAAATAAATAAATAAATAAATAAATAAAATAAATAAATGAATAAAAAAAATCACTAGGCAGCATTAACCCTTCAAATGATGAGGCGCTCGTCTATAGGAGGACTTGCACCTCACGCGCCACTCATCGGCTTGCCAAGACCCGCACGGCGTTCCCTCCTAACAGTTTTATATGTTTCGAAAATTTGCGCTTCTCTCGTATTCTTCCGTGTCTGATGTGGGAACTGGTGCGGAATAGCAATGTGTGGGAGGAAGCGCACCTTTCCTCCCTTCCTCCTCCTCTTTCTTCTCCTCCTCCTCTTTCTTCTTCTCCTCCTCCTCTTCCTTCAGCGTGGGAGAGGAGCAGCTTCTTCCTCCTCTCCCTGCTTCAGTATGGGAGGAAGAGGCACACTCCTTCTGAACTCCTTTCTTTTCCTCTCCGTTGTGGAAGAGTGGCAGTTTTTTTTGTCTCTCTTCCTCCCCCATAAGGAAGAGAGGAAACATTTCTTTTTCTCCTCCACTCCCTCCTTTTCCTCTTCCGACTGGAGAGGAAGTTTTTTTTCTTTTTCTCTGCCTCCTTCAGCGTGGAAAAGACAAGAGGCTTCCTTCTCCCCTCCTGTTCTTTCCCGGCCACAAAAATATTGACGGTAAAACTCATGTCAACAGGCCGCCACCGCCGCCGCCGCCTGACCAGACCCGCCCTGCCTTGCCTTGACCTGTCCGCGAAAACGTGTCCTGGAAAATTCTCGGATAATTTTCTGTGCCTTCGTCTTTTCGTTAGTGACGGGCGAGGAGGCCAAATATTCTCAGCAAAGGCACGATTCCTTTTTGGGTATTTTCTCCCTTTTTTTTTATTCTTTTCGTGAGGAAATCGGATTTTAACCTCGTTTTGCCGTTCTGTAAGTGGCCTCCCCCTCCTCACTCTCCTCCCGTTCCTCCCGTTCCTCTCGGTTTTCGCACCTCTCTCCCTTCCCTTCCCCGGTGCTCGCCGCTGACTGTTCCCTGACACTCTTCACCAGGAATTTCAATGAGCCAGTGTAGCCTACAAAGTAAACCAGGTTACTGACGGGTGTCGCTCGCGGCATAAATTACGAGGATTGTGTACCTTGCGTAGCCTTGCCGTAGCGAGCAGCACAGCGCCCCAGCAGCCCACAATGATGCCTGGAATAAAGCCTCACTGCTCCCGCGATGGAGGAGAGATCACGTTTCCTTAACGAACTTAACTCAATCCCGCTACGCGCTCCATGTACGAGTCAGAAACACTTTCCATATATTCAAAATGTGTCCTTTAAGAATTCTATACTGTGTTCAGTGGAGCAGAGTACAGGAAAAGTGATAAAAGTACAGTTGGAGTGTTCTAGAGGAAGGTGAGATAGAATAAACACTAGAATACATTATCCTATTCTTCAAAAGACCCTTCAATTTAGTACTAAAGAAACAAAATAAGCCTCTCTCTCTCTCTCTCTCTCTCTCTCTCTCTCTCTCTCTCTCTCTCTCTCTCTCTCTCTCTCTCTCTCTCTCTCTCTCTCTCTCTCTGACAAAAAGAGACCCAGAGGAGCAGCGGGAAGGCGGGCCCAGGGCGGGAGGTTTAAGGTCATCAAAACAATAGTAGCTGCATGTTGACGGGCCATAAAGGGAACGCGGCAAGGCTCTTTATGGCTCCTTCGGCAGCTCCTGTAGGCGGAGGACGGGCGGGAGGTTCGGGGCTGGGGCGGCACCATAGGGGAAGAAAGGCATGAGGGGTAGGACTGTAGAGTTTTAGACCTTATGGAAAGTACGGAATGCTATGCTGACGAAGGAACATTGAAAAGTGACTGTCGATTGCAGAGTTTAGGGAACGAAGGAAGGTCGTAGGGGATACGTTTGAGAAAAACCTGGAAATCTAAGGTAGAAATAGGAATTACGGAAGAAAGTTGAGGAATACCGAAAGTTCCGCAGTAGCAAGATTGAGGAATATGGAAAATCAAGCAAAGGAGGAGATCAAAGGAGCAGGGATGAGGTCACTGTCTAGACACCAAGGTCAAGAAAACAAGGTCGAAGGGCGGGACTTGAGAACCATGACAGGGATAGTTGAGGAGAAAAAAAAAAAGATGAAAGCAAGAGTGGCAAAATGCTGAGGAAGAGGTTTGGAGGCGTGCCAGGAAGCCAAGAAGAGAGAGAGAGAGAGAGAGAGAGAGAGAGAGAGAGAGAGAGAGAGAGAGAGAGAGAGAGAGAGAGATAAAAGTGTGCAGAAGTAAAAGAAAAAAGACCCAAAAAACAGCAGCACGAGTTAGCAGTGGGGAGGGAAGGCAAGAAAATCAACGAGGAGAGAGAAATTGTGAAGTAATAATTTTCATCGAGTATTTGCAAGCACCAGGCACCATAAGAAAGGACATGGCGGGCTCCTGCATCATTACGTATCAAGGAAATTAAGTTCACATTTACACAGGCATAGTAATTGAGGACTAGACCAATGTAGTTATAATTTTGAAGGAAGTGTGTGTGTGTGTGTGTGTGTGTGTGTGTGTGTGTGTGTGTGTGTGTGTGTGTGTTTGGCCACAATGAATAAATCAAGAGAGAAAGAAAGGAAGAACGAAAGAAGGAAGAAAATAAAAAAAAGAAAAATAACATGAAGAAAAGAAGGACGTAAGGAGAGAGAGAGAGAGAGAGAGAGAGAGAGAGAGAGAGAGAGAGAGAGAGAGAGAGAGAGAGAGAGAGAGAGAGAGAGAGAGAGAGAGAGAGAGAGAGAGAGAGAGAGAGAGAGAGAGAGAGAGAGAGAGAGAGTTACATTTGCTTCTCAGGTTTACTTGGCTACTAATTAAAATGTTCTTCAGTCTCGTCTCAACAGCCTCAAGCCTTCAATCTTCGGCAGCAACATGTTTTTTCATCCTTGCAGGTTAGTACATACACAGGAAAACATTCGGAAATTAGAATCCTTAAAAGAGGCACAAACTTTTTTTTCGTTTTGCTCTTTTTATTCTCCAAGAGATTTCTAAAGGCTTAGGAATGAATTTTCAAGATGAGTTAAAGCCACACACACACACACACACACACACACACACACACACACACACACACACACACACACACACAATAAACATCCACATTTCTATTCATCATCTGAACCTCAATGGATTTTTTATGTATACCGTTAACCAATACAAAAAAAAAAAAAAAAGATAGGGGGCGAGGTCACGTCTCACTTTTCAGCAATAAGTTACTCTTCCTTCTTGATTCCAACTGTCCCATCATTCAAGACATCCTCTTTAAAACTCCTGACTGTCATTTGGTACTTCTATTTTTAATCACTATTCACTCTGAGACATGTTTACTTATTTCACAGAAGCCTTCGATGTTTAAACTGACTAGAAATTGAAGTCTGCTTGTTTTTATCTCTTTCATTTTTTTTTTATGGATGCTTGTAAGGACCAGATAAATTTCGTCTGGCTCCGTTAACCTTCTCAGTACCATGACGAGTTTCCACATTCTTTCTGCTCACTATTTGACGATTTTATACACCTTCAGAAACTCACATGAAGGATTAAAATAGTGACAACTGTGGCCGTTAATCTTCTGACCTCCATATCCTTCCCAATGTCAATAAAATGGACTAATTGTACACAAATCTCAAAGTAAAATGTGTTCCAGTATTGAACGGGTTAATCGTTCCGTATCGCAGTGAAAGGATGAACACCCACTTTTTTATATTTACGCCATATGGGCTTTACGCGGGAATCTACGGGCTAAAGAAGGTATCGTATCTAAAAGCCCACTCGTTAGGGAGCCTTTACCCCGAATAAGGAAACCCTACCTACACTCGGACCATGGCTAGGATTCGAACCCGTGCTCTTGGAGACCTCAAAGCGCACGTTTCCTTTGCTTGATTGCATTAAGACACTGTTAACCCGTTTAGTACTATGACACGTTTCGATATTATTCTGCTGAGTATTTGGCGAGTTTATGTAGCTTCAGAAACTTGTGGGAGGGATTAAAATAGTTAAGACTCTGGCCATCAATCTTCTGACCTCCATAGACCTTTCCTAATGTCAATAAAATGGTCTAATCGTACGCAGATGTGAAGGAAAAAATGTGTCCCAGTACTGGAGGGGTCAATTAAGCAATACTCTAAGAAACTACGGAAAACGCAAGAAAGAGAATAAAATAAATACTCCTTAAATTTTGCTTACTAAAGAACACTCTCTTGTCTATTCGGTGCCATGGGAATACCAGGCAATTGATGCTAAAAGTTTCATTTTTCCCAATAGGTTATTATTATCATTATCATTATTGCTTTCATTAAATATTCATACATGAGCGGCGCACGCGGGTACTTAGAATAATGTTAACTATTTTGGTTATTTTCCTCTGAAATAAAATGAGAGAGAGAGAGAGAGAGAGAGAGAGAGAGAGAGAGAGAGAGAGAGAGAGAGAGAGAGAGAGAGAGAGAGAGAGAGAGAGAGAGAGAGAGAGAGAGAGAGAGATTGCAGCATCGATCTCCAATGTTATCAAGTTTCCCAGGTAAGCTCGGCTCCTAATTCAACACACACCTGCTGAACAAGATCACAGCGCCGGAGCTTCCTTGTAAATCAGTCTTCACACTTGCACGAGTCACTTCAGATCATATTTTTACGGTTAGATTCCTGTTAAGGTTTTAAGAATGAACAGCATGAAAGGAAAAAAACAAGTGAATATTGATAAATGATTGAAATACTGCAACATCGTAAAAGAAAAAAAATTGAAGAGCAGTGAAAAGGTTAACCTATTCAATACTGGGACACATTTTTTACCTATAGATTTGTGTACGATTTTATTGACATTAGGAAGGGTCTATGAAGGTCAGAAGAATATTGCCACAGTCTCCCTATTTCAGTCCCCCACATGAGCTGTAGCTGTGTAAAATCACCAAATAGTAACCAGAAAGAATAGGAAAACACGTCATGGTACTGAAGGGGTTAAGAGCGAATCCATGAGGTAGTGAGGGGCGGAGAACTTTCTACAAGACAGCACTGCTCCCTCCAGACAATTAAGAGCAGGCATCTCACACATCAATGTAGTGAAGAAATGAGACGCTGCACCTCTACGAAACTCATTCAGGTGCCTTTGATATTCAAGTGGCGGCGACGGGTGTGTTCCGTGCACCAAGACGATCAGCGGTGTGTGTCACGAGCTCCTGGTGGGTCATCAAACGTTTCCTTTGTTGTAACACTTGGGTGAAATTTTTATGGTGCGGAACGAGATCTCTGTGACGAATTGTGTTGTATGACAAAGGATCCAACTTCCTCTGTGTTGACTGCCTTCGCTGGACGGTGTTGCATGCGTTGACTGAATTGTGTTGGCTGTATTGCGTTTAACCTCTTCAGTACTATGACGCGTTCCCATATTCATTCTGCTTACTATTTGGTGATTTTATACACCTTCAGAAACTTATGGGAGGGATTGAAATAATGGAGACTGTAGCCATTAATCTTCCGACTTCCATAGAGCATTCCTAATGTCAGTAAAATGATCTAATCGTACACAGATCTCAAGGTAAAAATGTATCCCAGCACTGAAGAGATTAATAACTTGAGTGATTTGTTTTACTTCCACTGAACCCACAAGTGATCTCAGTGAAGCACGTCAGTACGTACATTCCTCTTCGCTGCCAGGGTGAGCGGCAGGGTGTTCGGTAGGGTTAGTTTGCTGAGATAGGGTTAGGGTAGCAGGGTGGTAGGATGGCAGGGTTTCGTCTCGCTTCTCCCTTAATTTCAATATTCCCCCAATACTGTCGATGCTATCATTCAGTTGACAGATAGACCTTTACATGTCCAATTTTTTGTCGATAAAGAGTTATATTCCCTGCAGCAAGTGAGTATTGGATATCGTGTATACATCGTGTCTATGCCTGCTTGATTTTCCAAGTGTGTGTGTGTGTGTGTGTGTGTGTGTGTGTGTGTGTGTGTGTGTGTGTGTGTGTGTGTGTGTGTGTGTGTGTGTGTGTGTGTGTGTGTGTTTACAGTAGTGGAAGATGCCGTGCGTTATACCAGGACATATTCAGTACAATTACTCACACAATTCAAGCATTTCTGCGTGATAATCCACGTCTCCAGGGACCCGATTAGCTTGGCAATTAGAGGTGCAATAAATCCAAATGGAAGTAAAAACAAATAAACAAGACACATGAATTTGGCATGGGTAAAATATCAAGAAAAGTAATAAAAATGAAAATAGAGAGAGAGAGAGAGAGAGAGAGAGGGAAAAGTAGGAAGTGGAAGTGAAGGATGAAGATAGAGCAGAGTAAAGGGCAGTGTTCTTGAAAGCTGCAGAAAAGAAAGAAAGAAGAAAAGAAAGAGAAAAACAAGTGAAAGCAAATGTGGGAGAAGCAGAATGTGGAAGAGGACAAGACCAAGGAGAGTGACAAGAGTGAGGAAGAATGTAAAGAGCGAATAAAGAGTGAGGAAAGGAGGGCGACATTATGGAAATTACTGGAGACGAAAGGTGAAGCCAATAATGGAGAAGAGAGTAAGAAGCGCGTCACACGTAATACAAGAAGTGTTTGGGACGTGATGTGGCCTTCAGCGGCATTAAACTCATGGGGCCAGTGACGGCGGAAGGGAAGGGAGGCGGGGGAGAGGAAGGTTGGCTGGGTGGGTGGGAGGGGATGGGAGGTAGTCTATCTGGGTGGGTGGGAGGGTGGTAGTCTAACTGGGTGGGTGGGTGGGAGGGAGGTAGTCTAACTGGGTGTGTGGGTAGGAGGGGTGGTAGTCTAACTGGGTGGGTGGGTGGGAGGGGATGTAGTCTAACTGGGTGGGTGGGAGGGGATGTAGCCTGGCTGGATGGGTGCGTGTTGGGCAGACATTATCTCGCTTTGTAATTTTCCCAAATTGGTACTACGGGGGCAAGGGAGGGCCTGGCAGAGTGATGAGTCTCGCCCTACGACGTGTAATTAATGTGATGCAACGAGGCTCTGGCACTGTTAGAGACCCTTCCCTTCTCGACCCCGTGATTAACTTCCTCGCACTTCATAACACCTTCACGTCCAACGCCCTCCAGGTGCCGCTGTGGAGGGGCAAGTCAAGCACGCTTTTCACAAACTACTAATGTGACCTGGCCTGACTTCACCTGCCCTGATCTAACACAGCAAATTCTAACCTAACAAATTCCATGCAGTAACAAGTCCACCGTTTTTCGCCACTCTCAGCATGACCTGGCTCAAAGACCGCCATTCTCCACAGGCTTAAGCTCAAAGGTCAGTAATCACGTGTAGGGGCGGATGTATAAAAATGAAATTGGTATACTCATAGTTAGAGAGAACGCGATGCTGAACAGAGCAACAGGGCAATATGGAATGAAAACAGTGGCCGCTATTCAAAGCTATGGACGGACATGTACCACGGCTGCAATACACGGAAACTAGCACGGGAAGGTTTCAATTACTGAACATACGAAAGATCCATTTGTACTGGGATGTTTACCCGGTGGAGGGGAGAGGCTTTCAGTCACTCGCATTTACAATGACAGCGATATGGTTGCCAATCATTTTCTCTTCCCTGAGCTACGATGCACCATATGGAACTCTTCGTGGCTGCTGTCGTAATTCTTAGGTTGTGCAGTTTCTAGTTTAATTTATTTCTAGAATCCAATATGACATTTCAGCCCCTTTATGGCTCTGATCCTATTCTCTTCCCAACCACAGCACCAATCCACAAAGCAGTAACCCACAATAACATCATAGTTTCGTCTTTCACTTACTGCTTCTATCGAAAATTATTCAAGTTGAGCACCGCAATAGCGAAGTTATATGATGCCGGGTATAACGTTGCAAGAAAGCGCCACCTCTCACCACCAAACTTCCGCATTCAATTCTTACGAAAAGTGAAGCCATCAAACACAGAAGACTCAAGACAAAGAACTTGCAAGCCATAGTGGTTATATTTACAGTGATCTAAGTCTTTTTATTTAGATAAAGTGCAACAAAGACACAACAGGACCATAAGAAAAAGGAAGTTCTTAGCAGGTACTGTGAGTGTTGCTCCTCACTGCCTCATTAATTTGAAGTAAAACCTCGCATCGCCTGTGACTCTGTGACATCGCCATTTCTTGCCGCCACGAGCCCAGTTGTAAGTTCCTGTGAGGCATTCTAACCGGCTCGTGCCGATAACAACTGATAACTGCCACCACTGACAGGTGGAAGGACGATAACGCCAATCAACTGTTAAAATGTGTGTCAGCTTGTAAAAGGTCTTCTTTCTTCCTTCTCCTTCCCTGCACTCAAGGAACGTTGAGAATGTTTACAGTTGTTTTTCTCTTCATAAATAATTTTGCATACAAAATAAAGATTTCTTTAATTTGGCTTCAGTTACTCCCCACGTCCTTGGAACTAATGCCAGCTGCTTTGTTCTTGGTGAAATGTAAGCCCTATTAACTACTTGAGAGCTTACTAATACTGTTAATGCCATCTCTGCTGCTGTTACTACTGCTGATGTTACTATCATCATTATTACTATTGTTGTTGTTGTTATTGTTGTTATTATTATTATTATTATTATTATTATTATTATTATTATTATTATTATCACTGTTGTTATTGTTGTTGTTATTGTTGTTGTTGTTGTTGTTATTGGTGTTATGCTGCTATTGCTATTATGACTATTATTGCTGTTGTTTCTGTAGCCATTGTCGTTTTTCTAACACACACACACACACACACACACACACACACACACACACACACACACACACACACACACACACACACACACACACACACACACACAAACAAATACCCTGTGGCCACACACACACACATACTCTATTCAAGCAACGCAGCGTTACGTACTTTTTGATGTACCGCTGAAATGGAAGCTGCTTCCTTTTTACTGAATATTTGAAAATGTGGCCTTTCACTTAATCACACATCAAACCTCCACGTGCAAGTTGTCTGATACCCCGTGGCACATTTCACCGGCGCGCTCTGCATGTGTGGAGCGCGGACTGTATAAAAAAATGTACATAATAAAGTATAAAAGTCTCCGATTCTCTGTATTCACAAAGGACTATTTGCACTTTAAATCAAACACCGTTATGCATACTCATGGTCACACACACACACACACACACACACACACACACACACACACGCTATATAATACGATATGCAATACAAGACTGAATGATATAGAAACACATGACATCAGAACTAACAAAATAATGGAAATAAACTAAATATCACAAACACAAATAAATAAATAAATAAATAGAAAAAAAAAAGGTGAACAAGGCATTTAGGCTTAAGAGGATTCCCACCAATGTACCGTGCTAACGAGGGAACCGTACCGTCTTTATACTTACACCAATGGAACACTACTCCCTCCCTCCCTGACGTCACCCTCCCCTCTCCTCCTCCTCCTTATCCGGACCAGTACTTGAAATACCACGCCGGTAATGGTAAATACACGTAAACTCCACCTGACCTTTGATGATTTTTTATATTGCCTTTGTTGTTGTTGACTCATTATATATTTGTTATTTTGTGTAGAGTAAATATTGCACGTAGTTTTGGGTGGCTGGTGGTGGTGGTGGTGGCGGTGGTGGTGGGTGGTGGTGGTGGTGGTACAGATGGTAGTGTTAATAGTTATATACTTCTGTTTGGTGTTCTGCTTCTAATAGTTTATGTGCTTATTCTGAACTAGTAGCACGATGTAGTAGTAGTAGTAGTAGTAGTAGTAGTAGTAGTGGTGGTGGTAGTAGTAGTAGTGGTGGTAGTAGTAGTAGTAATAGTGGTGGTGGTGGTGGTGGTAATAGTTGATGTTTCTGTGGAAGGTAATTGGAGCTAATGGTGGTGATTATGCTGATGGTTGTTGCTGTTAGTGAGAGAGAGAGAGAGAGAGAGAGAGAGAGAGAGAGAGAGAGAGAGAGAGAGAGAGAGAGAGAGAGAGAGAGAGAGAGAGAGAGCTATCTTTGACGACTATAGTGCTGCTGTTGCTACTGTTTATTATAATGATGACGATGATGATGATGATGATGATGATGATGATGATGACACATAAACCACCAACAACGAGAAAAAGAAAAGAAAAGACACAAAAACTTAAAACACAGATCGGATCAGATACGACCACCAATTACATGAAAAAAAGAAAAGAAAAGAAAAAATCACAAAAAATATATAACAAACAGATAAGATAAGACCACGTCAGTTACTCTTCAGGTTCGGTTAAGATCAGTTCAGCTTATTATACAGTCACAGTTCGGTCCCTGTACGAAAGACGGTCGATCAGGTATGCAAATGAAGATGCAGCTTTGGGATGAGAGTCGTGAAAGAGACGAGGAGTAGAAACTGACTAAACGGCGATCAGAGAGAGAGAGAGAGAGAGAGAGAGAGAGAGAGAGAGAGAGAGAGAGAGAGAGAGAGAGAGAGAGAGAGAGAGAGAGAGAGAGAGAGAGAGAGGATGGGGGGTGTATAAAGCGTGTATGGACGGGAAATAGATCTACCATATCTATACATTACTCTCCTCCCTTCCTACTCTACGCCCTTCAGCGATAAAGCGAGATTGTGTCCTCCAGCGCCCCATCATTACTAAGGGAAGGGTGGTAAGGGACGGAAGGGAAGAAGAAAGGAATATACCAGTGAAAAGGAGGGAGACACGGAAGAGGGGGAGAAAGAATGAAAGGAAGGATAAAATAACTTTTTTTTTTGTATTTCAACTAAATAAATAAATTGAAAGATGGGAAGTTGAGGGAGGCAAAAGGAAAGGAAGTACTATTGGAAAGGAGAGAAGGAGGAGAAGGAGGAGGAGAAAAAGAAAACGGAGGAATGATAAAATATTTTGTCCCCTTTTGTATTTACGTAAGACAATGTACAGCACAGGTAACGTCCTCATCTATTCGTGAGTGTCCGTGAGTAGGAAGACGTGGATATATTTCTTCGTGCTGCCTACCATGAGAGAGATAAAAAAAATGTTCTCCTTGAGGGTGATCAAAAATGTTCTCTTTGACCTTTCCATAAAAAGAAAAGAGAGACAGAAAGACAGGAAAAAACAGAACCTAGTACATTTTATTCCGTGAGTACTGACATTGATCTATGCAAGGAGCGGATCCATCTCTTTCTCTTACCTAACATCTACCTGGTGCATGATTACACGTGTGGGAGACGTGAGCGATGGGAGATCCCTCTATCTTTCTGCCACACCTGCTCTGACTCCTTACTTGTTCCCCTCCCTCTCCCCTCATCCCTCACCGAAGACTATCTCTGTATCGTCTGTCCTTCGCGTGATCTTAACTGTCTCCGCAGTATTTCCTCCTTAATGAACTGTTACTCACCTGGATATCTCGCCTTTAATCGTCTTTTTTTTTCTAGTTTATCTGTTGTCTTGATCTTTTTTCTGCCCTTACGATTTTTTTCCTACCTTCCCGCATTGCTAATAGGGTAAAGTAAGGAAAGAAAGAGTAAGAAAATAAGGGAAGGAGAGAAAGGAAAGGAGTGAAATGAAGGAAGTAAAGAAAGGAGAGAATGAAAATAAGAATAGGAAGAAACGAAGGAATAAAAAGGAGAAAAAATGAAAGGTGTGAAGGGAAGGAAGGAAAGAGAGGGAAGGAGTGAAGGGAAAAGAAGGAATGAAAGGGAGGAGGATAGGGAAGGAGTGAAGGGAAGGAAAGAAATAAAAGGAAGGCGTAAAGAGGAGGAAGGAAAGAAATAGAATATAAGAGGACGAGTAGGGCAAGAGATCCCATGAAAGATGTAGTAACGGCATCAAAGAATAACAAAGGAGGAAGGAGGATGGCATTAGAAGAGAGAGAGAGAGAGAGAGAGAGAGAGAGAGAGAGAGAGAGAGAGAGAGAGAGAGAGAGTTTTTGTAATATTTAGTGTTGACTCCTCTAGCTTTATCCTTCGGGGCTCCTTAACCTTTACCTAGCTCGAAATCTCTCTCTCTCTCTCTCTCTCTCTCTCTCTCTCTCTCTCTCTACCACACACCCACACACACACACACACACACACACACACGCACACACACGCACACTAGTTCTTGGAGGTGGGCGATAACACAAGGTAATGAGAGTCAGGTCAGAGGGATTATAAGCAGTGAAAGAAGAAAGTAACCAAGAAAAAAAGGACTCAAAAGTTAAATGTGAGAGATTTAACATATGAAAGAAGTGGTGGCGGTCTTTACACCATCTCTCACCCAATGCCTTCAATACCAGACTGACTTGTAAAACTTGCTCATATCCTCATAATAACTACGGTGGAAATTGGACGCAACGAAAACACCTTTAGTTGATATTTAGCGCAGTAGTGGCGATGATTCTCACATCATTACTCACACACCGCCTTCAATATCACACCTGATTTGAAGCCACTCACAGATGAACAAAGGAAATAAGGAAGGTTTTGTGTGTTGACTGAGTTGTCGTGCTTGTGTTTTGCGTGAGGAGGTCAATACAACACTCCAGGAAGCAGGAAAATAACAGACATGGTGATACGTGTTGCGAAAGGTCAGCTATGAATTGGCGTCGCGTGGTCATGATACTCCAATGTGCAAGAATATACAGTAAGATAATGACGAGGTTGATGATCCCAGAGTTTGCGCCAACACTGCAGGGAACTGAAAAGAATATGCAAATTACACTTTCTAAAGCAAATCTTGAGACTGACGCTTACTTCAGATTGCAGTGGAAAGGAAATAATGGAAAAAAATAAAAGGAGAAATATAAAAAAACTCCTTCAATTCTGAAACACATTTTTACCTTGAAATTGTGTACGATTGGACCATTTTATTGACATTAGGAAGCGTGTATAGAGGTCAGAAGATTAATGGCTACAGTCTTCACTATTCAAATTCCCCACATAAATTTCTGAAGCTGAATAAAACCACAAAATACTAAACAGAATGAATATAGAAACGCGTCATGGTGCTCAAGGGATTAATTTCATAGACTTTTAAAGCTAAGCACCAAACGTACACTAAACTAAACACACAGAACTGTACAATGCCGGAGAAAAAAAAATATATGGCGAATACTCCTATAGCAACAAAACCGATTATTACATACCAGAGAAGAGGATGAGGAGAATATAAGACGAAGAAGGTTAAAAAGAGGCATACCAGCACAGTAGCTTAGAAGATTAAGGACACTAGTGGGCAATAAAGTTGAGAGTGATATACAGGAGCGATATTTCTGCTTAGTTGTCTATCAGCTGGCAGACTCAGGTAACAAAATACAGAGGAGAGGTCTTTCTTAACGCTTTCACTGCTACTCGACTCATCTTTCCTTCATAATTATTCACTCGAGTGTATAGTATAAGTGAAATTAGTGGTCATTGAATCTCTCTCTCTCTCTCTCTCTCTCTCTCTCTCTCTCTCTTGTGTCTATCTACTTCCCAATTTCTCTTTCCACAAATAATGAGAATCAACCTTATCATCCAAGTGGGCGAAGCTCCGGGCCATAATTAGGGAATGAAAATATTGTGACATTCTTCCCTTCTTCCCTTACCGCTCACCGCCCCTTCCCTCTCTCCCAGGCTGGTCTTCTCTCTCTCTCTCTCTCTCTCTCTCTCTCTCTCTCTCTCTCTCTCTCTCTCCAGGTATAGAAGAAAATCCTGCGCGGAACCTAATCAAGAGAAGCTACTGTGCTGAATGTAAATCGTGTTAAAAAAACAATGAAATAGCTTAAAAGTCAGACTGGCTTTAGGTTTCTATTGATCGTAGTAAAAGTCGTGAAGCTTCAGTTGAATAAATATAACGTTTCGTGTAGCTAATTTGACTTTCTGGCTGTATGATACGCTATTTAAAAGTCCCTAAAATCATATTAGTTTTAGGGTTTCTATTGATTGTAGCAAAAGTTGTGAAGATTTAGTTGAGTATAACGTCTCGTATGGCTGATTTGAAGTCCAAGAACAGCATTGCATGGAGAAACTAATACAAATAACAAATTCAATATTAATTACCTACACTTATCACAATTTCACGCACAACACGACCGGTTTGACTTTCTGTGGGTGTAGAGAACGGCCTTTGCAGCGACTTTTTCAAATGTATATGGAGGGAAGAATTGCAGCAAAGCACACACAGCCATACACTGCACTCTTGGTGGCGGAAAGAATGACGAGAGGGAAGGGAACGAGTGCTGTTGTGTGGACGTGGCTTAGGTGGCGGCGAGGGAGGCAGGGAGGTTGG
Organism: Portunus trituberculatus; assembly: GCF_017591435.1. NCBI lineage: Eukaryota > Metazoa > Arthropoda > Malacostraca > Decapoda > Portunidae > Portunus > Portunus trituberculatus. Next base: position 20,413,243 of record NC_059293.1, on the reverse strand, counting down.
CGGGCTAGTCATGTATTGTGCATGGTGCCTCGAGGTGCACGTCGCCCTGCCCTCAATTATGTACCATCCTCCGCCGGACGTCCCCAGCCCTGCATCCCTGCCCTCCCCTAGCCAGTGTCACGGGAAGGAAGGAGTCACCGCCTGGCTCTGAACAGTGAGTGAGAACCAAGCGAAATGTTTGGATTATTTCTGTGTAACGGTTGAACTCCGTGCTAATATGTAATCGTATAGTTTATATCAATAGGTTCAGGTTTAAAGTGTGAGTCGTAAGGGTTTAACTCTTTCAGTACTGGGACGCATTTCTGCCTTGAGTTTTAGGTGTGATTAGACGATTTTATTTTCATTAGGAAGGGTCTATGGAGGTCAGAAGATTAATGGCCAGTCTCTCTATATTAATCGCAAAATAAGTTTCAGAAGGTGTACGAAATCACGAAATAGTAACCAGAATGAATATGAAAAAGCATGCTGGTACGCACTGAAGGGTTTAAAGGTGTTTGATAATGAGTATTTCAAGAATATTTCGTTTGCCGTAAACTACAAAGGCTATTGAAGCTATTTATAACTGTATTAAGTAAACACGTGCAAATCCAACAATATAGAATACATTATAGAGTTTGGGTTTTCAAATGCGATTAAGTAAAGTCATAAAGGAAATTTCGCCTAACTATTCCTCAACAGCTAAAGAACAATATTAAAGGAATAAGGTAAGGAAACACCAAAACAAATTAAAATGTAAGGGTTTAAAGCTGCATGCCTGCTTGTCACTGACAGCGCCATGTTGAAGCTGCTGGCGAGACGAAGAGGAGGTTGTCTGTTTGTGTGTATGGAGGCGTGACGGACCCAGCGGTGGAGGGAGCTGCTTTGGTAATTAAACACATGAAAAAAATGACATGCATAATCCATCCACCCTTCCAAGTATTATGAAGACACGTGTAAAAGGGTGTGAGCGAGCGGGAGTGGCGGCAAGGACGTGACCAGCTTGTGGGACATGGCCGAGGGTTTTGGTTTCCCTGCGTGCCTCGCCCTAATCTTGGCGTGGAGGCGTGGGCGGGCAGAATCAGTGTTTTTCAGCGTTTTCTGTGGACACATAACAATTCGCTTATTATGACGGTCTTTTGAGGCCGTGGAGGAGTCAGTGAAGGTCGGCGTGATGGAAGGGAAGAGCTGCGGAATAGCACTCTTCAGCACACGCGCCTGTCTACCTGTTCCAGACTCTGTGTACCCCGCGACGCTCAAGTGGCTACCTTGCTAACGCCACGGTTACAATGAGCACATTTCCAGAGGCCGTTTACAAGTAAATGCCTGGAATCAAGAAAGTGGAAGGGCAGAGGTGAGGCGGAGGTTCAGCTATGGGTTCTAGTCACGTCCTGGAGGGAAACACGCTGCCGCTGCTGTTTGTCGCGACCTCCCACACTGCCGTCCTCTGATAATTAGCAAGGTGGTCCTCGTGCACTTCCGAGAGCCGTGTGGTGGTGAGAGTGGCATCGTTATGGTGGCCGAGGCGAGGGGGCAATGAGACCACTTGGAAACTCATGCCACGTTCCTGCTTTTGCTATTATTTATTACTCTATTTCTTCTATAGCTTTGCATTTTGATACTGAATCGTCACACACCGCACGTTAATTCCAGAAACTCGGGATCCTGGAAACAGTTCATGTGAAACAATTGTCCTTGCTTTCTGGAATTAGAATTTTCTTCTCGAAAAAAATAAACAATAAATCAGGTTGACATTCACAAAAGCATCTTATTCCCAGAAGCAGACCGGCACTTGTACATTAACGCAAGGGGTGAGCAAGGGTGTGCATGTATTGCGTTTTGTGAGTATTGTGTTTTGAGAGTTGTCTCCGAGAAAATAACAATGATGTGTGTGCGTGAGCGTATAAATTAAAACAAGTGTGTGTGTGTGTGTGTGTGTGTGTGTGTGTGTGTGTGTGTGTGTGTGTGTGTGTGTGTGTGTGTGTGTGTGTTTGCAAACCAGCCTGGAAGCGACACTTGTCACTGTCAACAGACCTGCATGCCTTCCTACCCTACCTCCGTCATTCCCTTCCTCCTTGTCTTGTGGTCTAGCCACTGTAGAAGGTTCTTTGGGAGTGATAGAGGTGCGAGGGAAACACACGAGTAACAGAAGTCCGGTATATTTCCCCAAATACAGAAGAGGGTGTACAGCGCGTCTCTCCCCTAGCTAGCGCGGGAAGCTCCTACCGTGTAGCCTGGCGTAAGATGATGCCAGGCTGCACGTTGTCGTACAGACACTAGCTACTGACTAACCCACACCTCCCTCCCCCCTTGGAGCTCATAGCGACGTCTTGAGCTTCATGCTGGCGTGTCCCGGCGTTGACGTAGTCGCTCGGAACGTCTAGGGCCAGGAGGAGCCTGGGGTACTGCATCATCAGCGGCAGGGGCAGGTGCTGGGTCTCCGTCTCCGGGCGGCACTGGGCGTAGGTGAATCCTGTTGCGTTGGATGGTGCGGCCACTGGGGAGGCGGATGTCATACTGGCGGGGCCTTGGTTGTGCCTCCACTGTCCCTGTCTGGTACCATCTGTGCGACACTGGGTCCTGGATGCGTACGCGTTGGTGAAGGGCAGGACTGGAAGCTGACGGGCCCGATTGTTGTAGTGACACTGGACGTCGAAATCTCGCTGGGTGGCACGCATTTCACACTCTTCAGCGTTTGGCTGCCATTCTGGCCGAAAGGAATTCGGGTGGGCAGGGACACAAGTGCGAAGAGAGTGGCCAAAAAGAATCTGTGCCGGAGAACGTCCAGAGTGGTTAGGGGTGTTCCTCATCTCTAACAGTCCGCGGTCGAAGACTTCGGTCCTGATGTTGCCTGAAGGCGCCACCTTGAGGATAAGGTGCTTCAACGACTTAACAGCGGCTTCTGCATGACCATTGGACTGGGGATGATGCGGTGAAGTGAGGATGTGTTGGACCTTCCAGCGTAGTAGGAAGTCCGAGAACGCCTTGGCAGCAAACTGTGGACCTCCGTCGGTGCGTAGGCGGACTGGGGCACCGTGGTCGCTGAAGTACTTGCTGAAGTGATCTATCGTGGCGGCAGTAGTAGTGTTGCTGCCACATGGGTAGACATCAGGCCAGCCAGACAGTCGGTCAACTATGACAAGGAAAGATTTCCCTGCGACTTGAAAATAGTCAGCCGAGATGGACTCGTAAGGTCGCGTCGGCTTGTCATCATTCCTGTATACTTCACGCTGTTGACTGGGAAGGAGCATCTGGCAGGCGTCACAGGCACGGACAACATTGGTGATGTCTGAATTGATCCCGGGCCAAAACACTGTTTGCTGAGCTCGGCGCTTGGTGGCTTCAGCTCCGCGATGGCTATCATGCAGGCGTCGCAACACAGACTTGCGGGACGCTGCAGGTACTACGATGCGCGGACCGTATAGGACTAGATCGCCATCACAGTACAGCTCATCACGGATCTTCCAGTAGTCGAGTAGAGTGGAGTGTAGGTCGTAGCGATGACAGGGGAACCCATTGCGTACGCAGTTCAGGAGCCTGATGTAGGTCTCATCGGTGCGTGCTGCCTGCTGGAGTTCTTCGAGTTGGACGTCTGATGTGGCTGGCTGCGAGTCGTCAGATGAGGCGAGGGAATATATCGCTCGTACGGTGACTGCATTTCTCACAGCGGCGTGTGTCACCTGTGCAATAGGGGCAGGGAACCGCTCAGGGATGAGGGCTAGGTCCCTGCATGCCCTGTAAGACAGCAAAGGGACAGGTATGTCTGGATACACATGAATCCACTCCTCAATGCTGTGTCCTTTGACCGTCATCTTCACCTGTACAGAACCGATGACAGGCTGCATGGGTGATCCATCAGCGCTGTACGTTGGCCTCTGTGGAGATGAGTGGAGGTCAGCAAGTGTCAGGCCAATGTCGTTAAGGTGGTCTGCTCCAATGATGGTTGTGTCAGCACCCGTGTCCGGCAACAAGGTAAGTACACCTGTCCCCTTGACATGACTAATCTCGACGACTACAAACGGAGAAGTCTCAGATGGGGTGTGTGTTGTCCATAATATGGCGAACACTGGGGTACTTGTTCTTGTTCCTCGGGTACGGTCCTGGTGACTTGTTACACTTGGCGAGGGCCGAGGAGGATGCTGCAGGTTTGGATGAGCGACAACACCTGTCAAAATGACCTTGTTTTCCACAGCATTTGCATGTAGCGTTGATGGCAGGGCACCGTGGCATCCGTACTCGATGGCCCTGTTTACCACAGTTGCTACAGATAACTAGTGCTGCTGAGCATTCTCCTTTAGCATGTGGGCGTCCGCAGCTGTCACATGCGTCTGAGAGAGGTTGAGTCGGTGCAGAGGCGTGCTGCCTTGCCTTCTTGTCCTTCTTGTACCTTGACACAGCACAGAGGGCTTGTGCAGGAGAAGTGATGGCGTTGGCTGTGCGTCTGGCGGCCTCAAATGCGTAGCAGTGTTGCACAACTTTATCAAGTGAGTGTGTAGGGATGATGCCAATGAGTTCCTGCACTAACTCCTGGTCAATCACTCCCATGAGTATCACTTGTTTCATCTGCATTTCTTCGCAGTCCGTGTTGCCCCCTTTACACACATCCACAGCCTCTACTAGATTCTTGACTCTCACAAAGAACTCATTAAACTGCTCTCCAACACTCTGACGGCAGCTGAACAGTTCTCGTCGCCGTAAGGCTTCATTGGTCTGAGCCTTGAAGTAACTATCAAGCGTGGTCAGCAGGTCTTCTATCGGTGTTGAGTCGTCTTGAGGAATCTGAAGGCGATAGTGAAGGGTGTGTAGTACCTCTGGGCTCAGGCAGGCTCTCAGTTGAATGTGACGTTTACTGAGAGGCAAAGTAGTCAGGTCCGTCATCACTGCGTAGTCGCGCCATCGTCTGCTCCATTCTCGAAAAACCTGGTAAGGCACGTCAGGCTGTAGAGGAGGAGGCGGTGAGATGACAGCTTTGGCGTGTGAGTGTGGCGGCCTGGGTGGCGGGGGAAGACGGGGCGAGGAGGGCGGGGAGGGTGGGGGGCTGGATGACACCGCGCCCGCCCCAGCTGTAGACACTGCAGAGCTCATACCCTTACTGAATGCTGAGAGAAGGGCAGCAAACTCGTCCTGTCTGATAGCTGCCTCCTGTTTGCGCAGTTCCTGTTCCTCCTGCCGTCGTTTCTCGTCCTCCTGCCGGCGTTTTTCGTCCCTCTCTTCCATGTACTGTAGAAGGGTGAGTAAGTCTGACGGTGGTGGTGCAGCCATGGTTGTCTCAGACTTTTCTGGTGTTGATGAGACTGTCTTCCCATGTCTCTTTCCACGCGGTGACATGAATCGTGCCTGTAGACCGGATCCACTCCTCGGAGTCTGTAAGCAACGAAACAATCACTGTGGAAGGAAATACGTGCAGATGCAAATGGGTGGTGTGGCGGTGAGGGGAGATCCGTACGCCCGGCAGCGCAAGGCAGCAGCCCTGCGGCATGCCAAGGAGCGCGGCAGTGGTCCCCGAGCAGTGACGAGGGGAATACGTGACGCTCGCCGCTCTAGCGTGGCGAGTGCGTGCGAGTCTCACCCTTAAGCATAGGTACCATAAGAGCGAGGCAACACTACGCACAAATATCACTGCACTGCACTGTCCACGGCACTAGTACCACTGCACTGCACTCCACAAGTCACTGTAGGTCCACTGTAGTCGCTGGGTAGACTGTAGAGGTCCTGGAGTGTAGATCCAAGTGGCGGGCTGGGGTACACAGACGCTACCGGCTTCACCAAGACACTCGACAGCACATATCACTCGATACTCACTGCGCCATGTTTGTTCTTGTGGTCTAGCCACTGTAGAAGGTTCTTTGGGAGTGATAGAGGTGCGAGGGAAACACACGAGTAACAGAAGTCCGGTATATTTCCCCAAATACAGAAGAGGGTGTACAGCGCGTCTCTCCCTAGCTAGCGCGGGAAGCTCCTACCGTGTAGCCTGGCGTAAGATGATGCCAGGCTGCACGTTGTCGTACAGACACTAGCTACTGACTAACCCACACAAAACAAATGTGTGTGTGTGTGTGTGTGTGTGTGTGTGTGTGTGTGTGTGTGTGTGTGTGTGTGTGCGCATCTAAAGGAGTGGAAAAATGAGTCAGAAAGAATCATTGCAGACACCTTTAAGTAATGTTAAAGAAAACATAACCTTAAGCTTTCCTACTTCCACTTTCTCAACTCCTTCCTTTATAAAACCTAGCTTAAGAAGGTTACTGCTACTGATAAGGCACGAAGCTAAACCCGCGCGGTGTAATATGTTCAAAGTCAATGCTGTGGTTAATATTTTGTGTGATAAGAGAGAGAGAGAGAGAGAGAGAGAGAGAGAGAGAGAGAGAGAGAGAGAGAGAGAGAGAGAGAGAGAGAGAGAGAGAGAGAGAGTGTGTGTAAAAATGTATTTGGTAGTTGAGACACACAAGAACATTTCATCCCTGACAAAGTCGCGCCGCAGCCACCCACCTAATGGTTGACTGCGCTTGGTGAACTTGGCCGCAAATAGAAGGCCGACGCGTATTCTGGACACGGTGTTTGCCATAAACAAACTTGTGTAGCGCGCATCTGTTATTTCCTCTTTTTCCTGTTCAGTATTCCGTGGCAATGTCTCAGGCTGGGCGAAAGCGGGAGAGGGGCCGGCGCTCCCTGGAAGGCGTGAAAGCCGGGCTCTGCGGTGGACAGCTCTGGTGCTTTAATCATGGTTCACTTGAGCGTGGACGTCTCGAGTTAAGTACATGTGTGGAGTGACGCTGCCAGCGTAGGGAGAGAGGACGTCCACTAAAAAGCAGCAGAAAAATACCTCACGCCTGCAGCGGCTTGTGCAGGAGAAATGACTGCGAGTGAAGCGCTCTGTCTATTCTAAAGCCACGGAAGTAAAAAAAATGTGTGACCCTTAGGTATGTATGAAATCAGTTATCGAGATATTGTCCGCGATGTCAGCACTGGAAATATATGCATGTTTTGGATCTTACGTTGCTGCAGGGGATGAACAGCGGGAGTGTCAAGAAGGCAAGCTAAAGCTGCGACCCTGTGACTTGATGTATTAACACATGATATCGATGTCGCAGAACGAATGCGTTAATTAATTATATTTTGAACGTGTTTCTTCATAAAATAATAAAAATCAGCATTATTGATCTTCGTCTGCAGTATTGAAAAAGAACATGAAAGTCATTAACGACTTGATACCAGAGTCCTCAGCCTGTAGTGGCGGAATACAAGGGGATAATTGCCGCCTAGACCCTAGAGTATGCTTTCTGGAGAGGGTCACTGCCTCACCGTCACCAGGAGTCTGATGATCTCTAAAACTTTGGGTATATATTCTTTAGTTAAAGTAAGTTTGTGAAAGAAAGTTTGAAGCAAAGAAGTGAGATATTCAAGTAAATAAATAAAAGTTGGCCCTTCCCATCCCTGACCCCACGGTTCAAGGGTCATCCTGGAGGAGGCCGCGTGTCAACACGACAATAATTACTGAACAAGACCCGCCTAACGAGGCGATGTGGCTGCATGAGGAATCTGGAAAGTATTTGCGGCAGCGGCGGTGGTGGTGGTGGAGTCGACAGCGGCAGAAGTTCATAAGGCTCGTGTGAACATCGGCAACGGTCTTGTTGAACTGTGTGAAGTGACTGGTCATGGGCAGGTCGCATAACACCGCCCAGTGTAAAGGTCATATTTTGCATGATAGAAGAAAAATGAAGACGTGTGTGTGTGTGTGTGTGTGTGTGTGTGTGTGTGTGTGTACTACATATGAGAGCCAAAAAATGCGATCTCGTTTCAAACAAAACTTTATCTTTGTTATAACAACTCGGCATTCTTTTATGGGATTTAATTTTGTGCTTCGACTCCCTTGGTATGTTACGAGGCTTGGCATGGCATGTTACGTGACTCGCCAAAGTGCCGCCACACGAACCCTTGAGCCTCTCGTCACAGGTGAAGACCAAATCCGCATGGAGGGATCGCTTACTGACATGCATCGCGAAACCTTTCATTGCTTCTTTATATTCCTCGTTCATACTGTCTATGTTATTAATGGCAACCACTTCCCTGCATCAGTGGTGGATAGATTTCATTCTCCTCCACATTTATCAACAGGCGATGTTCCACTAGTTTCTCCATCCATCATTTATTTGATACCACTCAGCCTTCGATCCACTCCATGTCTGATAACTTTACCATATTTCTCCACGTCATTGATCAGACGCCCCACGCGGCACAACCTCACTTCTCTTGCAGGAGGCGCTGAATTAAGCAGCGGCCAATCTGTGTTCGAGAGGGAGTGCTTGTAACGCGCGCTGGTTCTGAGGGAAGACATGCTTTCTTTGGAACACGTTCACACACACACACACACACACACACACACTCTCTCTCTCTCTCTCTCTCTTTCTCATGGTATAACGAAAACCTCTGAATTCCTCAGCAAAACATGTGTCCTCAAGTGATCTTAAAAAATATAAAAAGCTCTAAAAAACACATCATGCTTTACTGAATTTGTAAAGAAGGCAGGTAAAGATTTCTTAATGACAGGTTCCTTAGCAATAACAAGATAAAGATGAGAGTGAAGTATGCGTCGCTACACGGCACTGCACGCCTCACATTATCGTCACACTGCACAGGCTTACATACTTACACGTGCTGGAATTTACGGTTCCACATACTTTACAACTGTAACTGCGCATTTTTCAAGGGATTAAATGCGACGGACGTACAATGCTCCTAACAGTCCCCGCCAATTATTTTCCCTCCCCAACGTGAGTGGAGTTAGTACAATAATAATGGTCGTTAACCCTCCATGTTGTACCTTATTATGTTCACTTTGTCACAGTCCACCCTAATGTTACGTCCATTTTGTCATGTGCTGTTACTTGCATGAATTACGCCCTTGAACTTAATGTATCTACCTAGTCCCTCCTCGCCCTCCTCCTTGTCTAACCTGTGCCACTCAGCTATGCCACGACTCCAGCGTCTGCTATTATGTCTTACTGTTTCTACATAATATTTTCAGTTTTTATTTTATTACAGTGGAATATAAGAAAGGCTACTAATATTTTAAGTATCCCGATTAATATAAAAGCATCTATTTGTCTTTGGTACGCCAATAATATCTCTAGTGTGTCTCTCACATTTTCATCATCATATATTTTACAGTTTGATAAGGGAAAGACAGCGTTGATGTGTGAGTTTCCCTGATTGCTTTGAAAAATTAACGCTGCATCACCACGGCACGCACCCGAACCCTGCCCTACCCTGCCTAACCCTGCCCTACCCAGCCCTGCCTACTCTGTCAGTGCTCTTTCTCGTCCAGCCATTTGCATAACTTTCGCATGTAAGTTTGTATACAGAACTCAATCTCTCTCTCTGTCTTTTTCCGTGGTGCAGGAATTTCGGACCCACGTAGTATAAAGTTGGGAACAAATCTTATAATTCTTGCCCTACGCTTCTATCAGCAGGGAATGGTTGTGTATACATTCCCTCTATTCGCCATTCACGTAAATCGCACTTTCTCTGAATTTCGAGCCATAAGCGTGAAGCGGCGCCAACTCCTCCCATAAGCGCGGCGGGCTCCTGGTCACCTCGCTACGGGATCGACAAAACTTTCCTCGTAAATATAAAGGAGTGTTTATCAGATGCGTGTACTCAGTGGTACTCTCTCTCTTGTGTGTGTCGGGGGAACGTCCAGTGTGGCAACTTTGATATGAGATCCAACTGTGTGTGTGTGTGTGTGTGTGTGTGTGTGTGTGTGTGTGTGTGTGTGTGTGTGTGTGTGTGTGTGTGTGTAAAATGAACGCTTTATTATATCTTTTGAGTATCATGAAATTGTCCAAACTTTGCTAAGGGAAGGAAAGTACTGATACAAAAATCTCCCACAGAAAAATAAAATAAAAAGGTAAATAGAAATATAGTGGTAGTTTCCGACATTTTGAGACCTGGAATCCCCCACTAAAAATACCGAAAATACTGGAGAGAGAGAGAGAGAGAGAGAGAGAGAGAGAGAGAGAGAGAGAGAGAGAGAGAGAGAGAGAGAGAGAGAGAGAGAGAGAGAGAGAGAGAGAGAGAGAAACGTAATATTCACAGTTATAGATCTACACTTCCACCACTCCCCCTTTCTCTCTCTCTCTCTCTCTCTCTCTCTCTGTAATATAAACACATCCTCTTCTTCATCGTTCCACCCTGACACGAAATTCACGAAACGCTGACGGATGACAAACAGCGGACAAGGTTTCGTGAGGTGGGTGACAGAGGGCGCCCTGGTGGTTGCTGTGGCTGGACAGGGGTCGACACCTCTGCCACCCGCCCTTCCTTGCCTGCCTGTCAGTTTTATTAGCCACACGACCCTCCCTTCTATCTTGAACAAGGTGTAAAGGACATGGCTGGTACTGGGTGACTTAATATTAAGACTTGAGTTGCTGTGCTTCATGTTATGTTTTCTTAGTTAAGTTTCGTGTCAAGGGATGATATAAGTATTTTTATCTTGTATTTTTTTCAGTTTTCTTCAAGTATTTTTCTATCTTCTTTAATGCTTCTGTTTATATGCGTATGTAGAATTAGTTACTCTCGATATCGTGAGCATAATTTTACTTTCTTCGCGTATTTGACCATTATCGAAACGCCCCTAAGCATGTCAATCACAATGAGTTTTTATAAAAAGCTTCTTTTGAATATTTCCCATAATCCTGATGCGTATTTTCTTGTAATAATCCTTCTGGGCCTTACAGATGACGAAGCTAGACGTCAGTGCAGTCCGCAATAAGTACAGCTGTGGTGACAAAAGGTTAAAATGAAATATTGACACTGTGAGAAAGTTTTGTAAGGACACGAATCGTGGCTTGCTAGAACAGAAGGTTACAGTTACGTCTTGACAGTTTTATCTAATACCGCTTTGAATAGAAGATAAAGTATATGATAATGAACGGTAGTGAACGGTAATCCTAATAGTACGGATGTGTAGTACTGCATTAAACAGACTATGATATTAAGAACACGAAATTGCAGTACTTGGCTGACGGCGAGGGAGAAATAGAGGTATCAATTTAGAAGACCTTTTGAGGACACACGGGAACGATAATAACACATGTGACACCAGAATAACAGCAAGTGGATATGGAGATTATGTATGAAGTTTTGAAGTATGTATATTGGAGCAGAGAAATATATAACATACTTTATTTGCAATTAGTTTCGAGATACCAGTACACGGAGGGCAGGCAGGCAGGTACTGGCTGTGACTTGTGACTACCCCAGTGCTCCTCCTGCAGGCCTGTGAGAGACTGGACATATGTTGGGACTGGCGCTCGGCCCAACGTCCATTTGAGCAACTAAACATCAGGCTGGAGGATGAGAGGCCCCGTGTGTCATCTTTAACGACCTGCCAGCACAAAGACACTTGCATGCAGCTGGCCGCCATTAACAAACAAGGTCGTGATAATGAAAAAGAAAATAAAAAACTCCAAGGACATGTTCCCTCTGTGGCTGCATCGCGACGAATGATACACGATGCAGTAATGGACACTTTTCCGGCCGATAAGTAGTTTTTGAAAGCATTGGATGGCGCGCACGAATCAAATGACGAGAGAGGGTTTCCCTATGGATGATTTCCCAGTACTCTTTCATGTTGCATTTCTTTCCTTCTCTCATTCTTTCCTCCCTTCCTTCACTCTCTCCCTTATTATGAACTCCAACTCCTCCTCTTCCCAAGTTTCACCAATAGAAGTCCCCTTTACTTTCCTCTTTCCGACTCACTCCAGCACCATCATTCCTTTCTCCCTGCACTCATTCTACCTTGGTTCCTTCTGCGACATGACTCATTCTCCTTGCCTTACTCTCTCAATCTTTCCTTTCCTTGCAGTACTGACTCCAGCTCTCTCTCTCTCTCTCTCTCTCTCTCTCTCTCTCTCTCTCTCTCTCCATTGCTCCTTCCAGCATCATGACTCTCCTCTCCTGTTCCTATTCCTCCAGCATTTCCTCTCTCTCTCTCTCTCTCTCTCTCTCTCTCTCTCTCTCTCTCTCTCTCTCTCTCTCTCTCTCTCAGCGTCTCCCTTTCCCTTACTAAAGCATCATGATTCAAGCTGTACTTTTTTCCCTCTATTTCTTTCCCTCTCCCTCCACCATCATGACTCCCTTCTCTCTCTCTCTCCCTCTAGCATCATGATTCCAGTTCTTTTTCTCTCTCCTTCCAGCTTCAGGACTCTCGCTTTCCCTCCTCCGCCTCCCTCACTCTCCTCTTTCGCACTGCACCACCTGACAACGCTGACAGTTACGCCCCTGCCTGGTTATGGTACGGCACTTGCCAAGTCTCTTCTAAGGCGACGTGGATTGCCTGACTCCACGTTCTTACTGCAAAACTTCTAGAGTCTGCAGAAGGAAGGCGGCAGGCGAAGTGCAGCGATCAAGTCCAGTGAGGGTATTAATAAGGCTCCTTGTAGTTTGTTATCCAGCAGCTAAGTTTGTTTATATTTCAGGGTTTGTATGGTTTGCTTCTTGTTACGTGGTATTTTCGTGTTTCCTCTTCTTATTTACCTTCTTATTATCATTTTTATTATTATTATTACTCTTATTATTGATGGTGGTGGAGATAGTAGTAGTAGTAGCTGCAGTAGTAGAGGTAATTGTAGTAGTAGTATTGGTAGTATTATTATTATTAGTAGTAGTACTATTATTATTATTATTATTATTATTATTATTAGTAGTAGTAGTAGTAGTAGTAGTGGAAGTATTAGTATTAGCAGCAATAATAGTAACAATAATACAAAGACTTCCACGGTTGATTATATTTCCAAGTCATTATGTATAATTTCTATTTAACTATACACACATATATATATATTTTAATCTGAGTATTACAATGAGAAACAGTGGAAAAAAAAGGTAGGATCTAATCAAGGTGACTGTTGGCCCGCCATTAGTGCGTCGGGCTGGCCGGAACACGAGTGTCCATCATACATGAATACTGATGCAACTTTTGTCTCTGTCCTTTTGTGTAGACTCCAAACTACGCCGGATATTAATTAGTAAAAGCGCGTAACCAACGAGGCAGGTAATTTTTGATAATGTTTACAGTTCAATCAGCAAAAAAATTGTAGCATATGCATTGAGAAAATAATGTATTATTCAAATCAAACGCGGTCAAAAGGCCGATTCTCCTGACTACAAAATCAATATATGATGTAAGTAATTCTGTTATAGCAACATTCCTCTTTGTTATGGAACTGATACGCGAGTGTGCTTGCTGGGTGTACTGTGAAACGCACGCTTGTTGTCCACGTATCATTAATGCTATTACAATCATTATTATCATTATTAAAAAGTTTTGCCATTAATGATGTCAAAAAAGATTCAAGCAACGAAAAAGAAATCGAGAAAGACGACGCGAGAGTACGTAAGGAAAAACATTGTCGATGCTCTCTCTCTCTCTCTCTCTCTAGCCGAGGGCGGGCAAGTGGCCATACGTCTTGTTTTGTGTCGTGTCGCCTGAGGCTGGGGCGCGGGGGACCTTGTGACAAAGATCCTGAGAGAGAGAGAGAGAGAGAGAGAGAGAGAGAGAGAGAGAGAGAGAGAGAGAGAGAGAGAGAGAGAGAGAGAGAGAGAGAGAGAGAGAGAGAGAGAGAGAGAGAGAGAGAGAGAGAGAGAGAGAGAGAGAGAGAGAGAGAGAGAGAGAGAGAGAGAGAGAGAGAGAGAGAGAGAGAGAGAGAGAGAGAGAGAGAGAGAGAGAGAGAGAGAGAGAGAGAGAGAGAGAGAGAGAGAGAGAGAGAGAGAGAGAGAGAGAGAGAGAGAGAGAGAGAGAGAGAGAGAGAGAGAGAGAGAGAGAGAGAGAGAGAGAGAGAGAGAGAGAGAGAGAGAGAGAGAGAGAGAGAGAGAGAGAGAGAGAGAGAGAGAGAGAGAGAGAGAGAGAGAGAGAGAGAGAGAGAGAGAGAGAGAGAGAGAGAGAGAGAGAGAGAGAGAGAGAGAGAGAGAGAGAGAGAGAGAGAGAGAGAGAGAGAGAGAGGAGAGAGAGGAGAGAGAGAGAGAGAGAGAGAGAGAGAGAGAGAGAGAGAGAGAGAGAGAGAGAGAGAGAGAGAGAGAGAGAGAGAGAGAGAGAATGTCTGTTTTGCTCAGTGTTTGTGCTCCATTTCTTCAATTTTCCTCAAGTTTCCTGCTCATAACTCACGTTCAACTTAAATATACATGATCTTTTTTCCGACGCCTTCTTCCCGTTTTCTTTCCTTTTTCCTCAGTTTTTCTTTCCCCATTTTTATTTCCTTTATTCTCTTGCCTTCCAATATGATTCGTTGTCCTCTTCGTCCTTCACGTTCGCCTTGCCTTGTACCTTTTTCTATTCTTCCTTTCTTTTTTTTTAAACCTTCCTCTCCTAGTGAAGTAACTTAAAGACGAAGGAAGAGAGAGAAGAAGTCCTGTTGCTCTCTCTCTCTCTCTCTCTCTCTCTCTTCTAGTTCGTCATTCTTATTATTTGCAGGCGAGACAGGAGCCGGATGATAATTAGCTTCCTGTCAATGTGTGAGAAGTTAAGCATTCTAGATCTCCATTTTCTTCCAGTTGATTAGTAAGTAATCAGAAAACTGTCGCTGGTAGAGAGAAAATCTGTTAGACTTCATGAAATAAGGAATTTTCTTGAATCAGAGACGAGAGAATAGAAATATCATCGAGTCCTTCCTTCCTCTCTACGTAAATGTCACCTGAACTTTTACCGTTGAATCATGTGTGACAGTTGCAGGAGAGTCAAAACATTACTGGTGGTGCGGGAAGTGTGTTTTGTGTTTGTGTTTGTGTGTGTGTGTGTGTGTGTGTGTGTGTGTGTGTGTGTGTGTGTGTGTGTGTGTGTGTGTGTGTGTGTGTGTGTGTGTGTGTGTGTGTGTGTGTGTGTGTGTGTGTGTGTGTGTGTGTGTGTGTTTAATGTAAATGTAAAATGTAAATGAAAAAGAAATATCGTTAAGAATCACACACACACACACACACACACACACACACATGCACTCTTACAAACACAGGCCGAGAAAGATATACAGACATTCTCTCTCTCTCTCTCTCTCTCTCTCTCTCTCTCTCTCTCTCTCTCTCTCTCTCAAAGGAAAGAAAAATCGCATGGCACAAAGGGGCGGCACAAGGAGACTGGCAGCGAGGAGTAGCAGCAGCAGCAACAGCCGAGCACCGCACTCCACCTGCCGGAAGGAAGGTCGTGCCTCACCTGAACAAAGCACAATACTCAATTTTCTTCGTATTTCCTCCCATCGCACGGATCGTTAAGACTTACAATGGGATTTTTATGTAAGAGGTGCACTGGCCTAGGGCAGTAAAAAGAAAAGGACAGAGAAAAGGCGGCCCATTGAGGTGCTAGTCCCTAAGAAGAGATAAAAAAAGGAACATTCAAATTTCTGAAAATATTGTTAGGTAGAGAGATGGGGATTCTTTCTTTCGTTATTCTTGAATTTATGGTGATCACAATATAATGCCGCGCTGCTCTGTACGAAGAACAAAAGAAGCGCGTGAAAGAAAAATAATAGAAGCCACATTTAATTTTCTTTGCAAATATAAGACGTGAGAAATGTTTAATTCCCTCGATGCTGAGACTCATGTTTACCTTTATCTTTGGGTGTGATTAGACCATTTTATTGACATTAGCAAGAGTCTATGGAGTTCAGAATATTAATGGCCACAGTCTTCACTATTTTAATCCCCCACATAAGTTTCTTTAGCTGTATAAAATCATCAAATAGTAACCAGAATGAATATGGAAACGCGTCATAGTACTCAAGTGTCTAGTTGTAAAATAGTCAAACAGAACTCAAAATTAGTTATGATGTGTTGAAATGTTTGAATGTGGATGCATGACAGTGCCGGAGGAGGAGAGGTGCACCATAGCTGAGATATTGAGCCGTGGGTATAATGAGCATCCTGGCTGATAGAGACTTCTCATTATATTCATCTCTCGTTATTGGTCCGAGCTCCCTGAAAGAACGAATTCACATCAATGGAATCTGTGTCTTTGATAAGCTCAGTCTTATTCCCTTCTAGTCTGTTTAATTAACATCTCGTGAAGAAATTACATATAAAAAAAATAATTTCATGCTACTTCATTTCGGAACATGACATTAACCGCTTCAATACTGGGACACATTTTCACTTTGAGATTTGTGTATGATTAGACCACTTTATTGCCATTAGAAAAGATCTATGGAGGTCAGAAGATTAATGGCCACAGTCGTTACTATTTTAATCCCCCACATGAGTTTCTGAAGCTGTATAAAATCACTAAATAATAAGCAGAATGAATATGGAAACGCGTCATGGTACTGAAGGGCTTAATAACACGCTGAACTGTATACAAATTGTGATTCAAGAAAGGCGCTGCCACAGTGGGATCATATGGCACAGACCTACGATTTGAGTGTCGGCTGAACCCTCTGTCCCTCCAGCTTTGAGTTTCACGTATCAGCAAAACTCCTGCACACTCTCATGGTCTGCCTTTCACAGCCCCTGAAGGCCTCGTGCGTGACTTTCCATCACTCGTGCATCTGCTGTTAGCCACCTGACGCCCTCTTGCCTTCCCTTCCCTTCAGATCCCTTCACCTCTCTTTCCCATCCGAAGAAAGCTCACTGCCTCACTCAACGTCCTCTTGCACACCTCTCCTTTCGCTCTTTCTTTCTCTCGCTGTGTACAGAAGCTCATGGTGATGGATCCTTCCTTTGGATATACTCGTATGTCAGCTCAAGAAAAAGAAATTTCCATAATTTTCGTGGAATAATACAGAAAAAAAGACTTACGCAACAGTCAGACACAAAGATGCTTAAAATAAAACGTCATTGTTGTTATTATGACAATGACGATTTCTGAAACACAAAAAAACTTCTGCATGAGATAGTTCAGTAGGGGAGGGGTGAGGTTCTAGTGTAAAAGTGATGATTTCAAAAGATAATAACCAGAGAAGGACAAAAAGAAAAAATACAATATAAAAATTAAAATTCTCACAGGAAACTAACAATTTTTTTAAACCTTCTGATTCACCATGGAAATAAAAAAAAAAAAAACGTTGAATTCCTCACGCAACAATGATGATTTTTTGGACACATAACAGAGCACCGACAAGGATAATTCTAAAGAAACCCAGACCGAGGCTTAAAAACTCCGCAATTCATGGCTACGGAAAAATACCTGCCGTCCTTTTTTTTAGAGAGTGGTCTGCAGTGGAGTGGGAAGAAAAATGTGGAGACTGCTGACCCCCCACGGACCCAGGGCGACCTTGGTGGTGGTCCCCTCGGAGTCTTACGTTTCCTCGTTGTTTTAGCTTCCTTGCAACACGTAAAGGAAACTGCAGCGTTACGAGCCCATCTTTTAAACCGTTAAAGTGGAATTTACAGAACTAACGACGTCCTTCAGGCAACGTTCTTGACAGGTTTCAATTGACGTTTCTCGCAATGCCATCGAGAGCTGAATTAAAATACTGAGATATTCATGAAGACTCGCTTTTCACTGCCAGGTTTCCAGCCGTAGATGGCACCACTATGCCTGATACATGATAGCAGTGAAGAGCAGTGAAGCTAAAGTGGCGCAGAGGAGACTAATACATACGGTAATAATGAAATATACATGTGTTTTGTGGGAGAAAAAAACTCTTTCAAAAGACACAATTAGCGATTGAGTTCAAACACATGAGAGTGAAGGGAATAGAACAAGGCCAAGAGATGAGGAGATGAATGAGCATGTGGAGGTTTGGATTAAGCTCTTATTCTCAAATACTTCTCTGCTTCACCTCCACTATTTCAAAAGCCTTTACATGAATTTATACGAGTCTTTTTAAGGTGTTTTTACAGTTCTACAGGAAGAATGACAAGATATCGACACTATCCACTAGAGAAACACTCTTGAAAATCTCGCTAATCGTCTTTGTGACCTTGGAAAATAGTCGTAGTAAGAGATCAAAGAGTCTGTATACGGATCTAAGAGTCACCAATTACATAATTGAAGATTAAATAGTTGTTTGTTTCACCAGGTATTAGTAAAAGAGGTAAAATCAATAAGCAGAAGGGATTACTGACGAGATTCCTTGAGCTTACTTGGTGAAGAGCTGGCCAATAAGTCTGCCTCAGGATGCTTAGTGCGAGAGTGCAGGCTTTTAGGGAGACGTTTTGTGCTGGGAGACTTAGGCAAAATTATCTTATATACGTCTTACACACACACACACACACACACACACACACACACACATCGATCTCTCTCTCTCTCTCTCTCTCTCTCTCTCTCTCTCCAGCACACTTTCCTCCTCCTCGCCTCCCCAGACTGGCCAAGGAAGTGAACAACGACCAAGAACTACTACCGAAAAAAGGAGAAAAAAAACATGTGGTATAAGAAAGTGGTGAAGATCGATGGGCCGATACACGATATACTGGCGGGGGGGACACTGCCATGCACGAAGTCCTCCTCCATTATGACCAGTGGCATGCTCTTCGTCGCCCCTCCGCCACCTCCTTTTTGCCTCCCCTCTCTTCTCTCGCTCGCTCCCACTCTCCCTCTCTCCCTTTTCCATGCACAGTTCGCTCCTTTTCTTAATATTTGATGAAGGTTTCGCTGCCAATCCCTTCCCACCTTCCTCGCCCCAAACATGAAAGGAAAAAAGTCCAAACAAGTGAATGTGGAGAAACGTCTCAATTCCTGAATCCTTTGTAACTCTCTCTCTCTCTCTCTCTCTCTCTCTCTCTCTCTCTCTCTCTCTCTCTCTCTCTCTCTCTCTCTCTCTCTCTCTCTCTCTCTCACGAGGAGGCCCTTCACTCTCTTCAACTTTCCCGTGTATTTTATTAAACAATATTCACATTTTAGTCTGGCAATAAATCGTGGCGCTGTTCTGGTAAGCTCCTTAGAGAACACAACGTTTCTTACTTTTGAATTACACTTTGGTTCTTACAAGTAATTATTTCTCTCGCATTTTAAATCTCTTCAGAGCTACATTATGGTACAAGTGTGTGTGTGTGTGTGTGTGTGTGTGTGTGTGTGTGTGTGTGTGTGTGTGTGTGTGGTGGCTGGCGGGCGTGCTTGTCCGGCTCTTTATTATTATTATTATTATTATTATTATTATTATTATTATTATTATTATTATTATTATTATTATTATTATTATTATTATTATTATTATTATTATTATTATTATTATTATTATTATTATTATTATTATTATTATTATTATTATTATTATTATTATTATTATTATTACTATTGTTGTTATTAATATTATTATTATTATCATTATTATTATTATTTCTATTATTATTATCATTATAAGTTTTATCATCATCACTATTACTTTTATGATGATAGTTATTCAGCGCACTATAAGGTAAACACAATAGTTATAAACACAAATGTTTAGAAATGTATTTGAGGAAGTCACACATATGAAGAGTTGCGTGTTGCTTCATGGAAAATAAAAGTGAAGAATTAATACTGCCATGAACACAATTGCATGACAGACGACTCATCTCCGGTCTCTCGTCTGGAAATATCATACATCTCAGCAAAACTTGAATGATATTTTCCACTGAATAGTTGCGCGAGAGAATATTTGCTTGATTTTGATCGATTAAGAGTTTGTTTCTTGTCGCGGTGCTGATCTGACGACAAAATATATAAAATGTTGGATCGATTTTGTCTATTTATTTTTAATGACTGAATTTTCGTCCATGTTTTCCACGTTATTTAATTTTTAGGGAAAGAGAGTGAAACATTTCAGTTCCTCGTGAGTTTTGGGAGAGAATGGCGAGAATGAGTCTGCCATCTGTCACCGAAGCGATTTTGTCTTCCTTTCCGTCGGACAAACCTGGCACTTTGTACTGGTGGTTGGTATGACCAGAGGGGTACACTGCAATGAGCGGAACATTTCTAGCGTCTTGTACTCCAAGTAGGCCATTCTTTACAAGTACATAATATAAAGTTTCTTGAGTGATGTTCAAAGTTACAAGGAAGTGTCCATTGCAACAAAAAACTAAGCCACTCTTGGTAACAAAGGCACGGACGGCTATGCTTTCTTCATTTATCGCTCGCTGTGGCTCGTGTTGGCCATGCACATTTTATTACAAGTTGTTATGAGTGCGGCAATGCAACGTGTTCTTACATTTTTTTTTACTTATTACACTTGAAAGATTTTTTTCTCTCTCCTTTGTGATCTCTGAATAATTTCGCTCAGATCTTTGTGGATAGTATCGCGGCCTTTCATAGTGAAGGCTTTTTCTTCTCACCTGCGTGCTATCTAAAGACGGCAGATAATGGACTTAAGTTTGCTGACAGCACGAAGGTGGGAAGAAGTGCACTCACCAGGAAAGAGTGATACCATCGGGAAGGATCGGGACAAAATTATTCTGAAAGGGGATGGCGATGAGGATGAAAAGAAGAAGGAGGAGGAGGAGGAGGAGGAGGAGGAGGAGGAGGAGGAGGAGGAGGAGGAGGAGGAGGAGGAGGAGGAGAAGAAGAAGAAGAAGAAGAAGAAGAAGAAGAAGAAGAAGAAGAAGAAGAAGAAGAAGAAGAAGAAGAAGAAGAAGAAGAAGAAGAAGAAGAAGAAGAAGAAGAAGAAGAAGAAGAAGAAGAAGAAGAAGAAGAAGAAGAAGAAGAAAGAAAGAAGGAGGAGGAGGAGGAGGAGGAGGAGGAGGAGGAAGAAAACGAGAAAAGAAAAACAACAATATCAACATGGCTGCAGAAGACAAGTAAGAACAATAGAGATGAAAAAAAAAATATAAACAAAAATAGCGCAGGTGAATCCCAGTACCACCACCACCACCACCACCACAGCCGCCACCAGTGCAGGAGACAGTCGTCAACAAGCGAGACAATGGTGCCTATTGTTGGCTACATGCGGGGTGAATGGGCATCTTCTTGACTGATCACGGTTGTCAAATAGAGCAGTTGCAAACATCGGCCTCCCTTCCTAAACACACGCAAGACAGTATGCTCATTCTGATTAGTCAACAAGACCCAGATCGGTACCGTTGTGTTGAAGGACCGTCAAGGCTGCGTGAGTTTTATCCCTGGCTGATGGATCGTCTTTAAGGACAATGAGAAGACTGTTAGGCCCAAGAACCCAAGAACCTCCGTGACGCGGGACAAACTGGGTGAGCTTACTATATTGTTTCGTATTCTGAAACTTCTCTACGCTTCACCTCCAGTATTTCAAGAGCTTATTCAAATTAACACGAGTTTTCAAAGGTGTTTTAATGATTCTAGAGACAGAGCGACAAGATTTTTTCATTATTAACTGGGGAAACATTATTTAAAACTTCCCTACTCATCTCTGTAGTCTTGGAAAACAGTCGTGGTGAAAAAGTGGAACGTGTCTGAATACTGGCCATATTTAGGATTTTTTGTGTGAATTAGCGTGCTTTGCTTTAGGCGTTTCATGCGTTTGTGTGTATAAATGGACGTTTTATGACTGTGTTTCAAGCTTCATTCAGTTTTAAGCCATTTACAAGTTCTTATAGAAAAAAAAATTGATGGACCATACCTTCCAAGTTTTCCTGTAACTGTAATATTTAGTTGTGGTCAATATCTATCTATCTTTGTATATCTGTGTGTGTGTGTGTGTGTGTGTGTGTGTGTGTGTGTGTGTGTGTGTGTGTGTGTGTGTGTGTGTGTGTGTGTGTGTGTGTGTGTGTGTGTGTGTGTGTGTGTGTGTCTGTGTGTGTGTGATCGTAGTAAAGGCAAACTAACTAGCTATCTGAGCCGTATCGTATCACCCTATGACGGATATTCTTCAAGAAAACACGCATCGATTCACCGTCGGGGATCGCGTGTCAGTTTCACCACGATTTACCGGAGCGTGTCGTCGATTCCTTACGTAGTGTGTCCTTACGTAGCGATGTGGACATAACTCTCTCTCTCTCTCTCTCTCTCTCTCTCTCTCTCTCTCTCTCTCTCTCTCTCTCTCTCTCTCTCTCTCTCTCTCTCTCTCTCTCTCTCTCTCTCTCTCTCTCTCTCTCTCTCTCTCTCTCTCTCTCTCTCTCTCTCTCTCTCTATGTCGCAGCGGGTGGACAAAACTTCCCATTGGATTCCGATATCAGTGATCATTACCACCATTACACGCCTGAGTGGGGCTGCGTGGCGGTGCTGGACGATCCTCCCTCGTGATTGCAGCAAATCGTGGCTTGGCTCACGGTAACAACACTGGTGGATGGCTGGGACCTTGGCTGGGGCCTTGGCTGGGACGAGGCGAAGTGACAGTGACGGGAATAGATGTGGAGAAAGGGAGTATAGAGAAGTGAACGGAGAGTTATATATCGTTATGAGAGATGTGAAAGGAAGGGAGGAAAGGAGTAAAGGGAGGGAAGGGATAATGAGGGACTTGTTGGTAGGTAAAAAGGTAAGAAGAGAGTTGAGTTGTGTGACCATGAGAGTTTTTATCTTGTTTGTGGCTTCTTATTTTTCTTTTACCTTTTTTTCTTCTTGAGTTTATTTTTCAATGATTCATTTTTCGTCCTCATTGGTCTTTTTTCTCCTCTTCCTACCTCCACAACATTTGTCTCCCCAAAAGAACTTCAGGTGCCGTGTGTCCCATGCTTAACTCGTCACCCATGCATGCGTCACATCCATAATATAGCATAACCTTTACGTTAACCAGGCCAGTCGGTGTCTATACGTTGAAGTCCCTTTTCTATTGGGTCTTGGCATCATCTGTCTATCGAAACTTTGACTATTACGCTATTACTTAACAAAAAACTGTCAGCACACACTCACCACAGCGCCACATCATTTTACCTAAGCTTCCACACCCACAGGTTTGACTTAAATAATCATGACATAATAGTAGGATTCTAGTGGTGTCTTATTCTCTTCGATGCAGGCTTGTGGCGGTGAGCTTATATAATTTTTCACCAAATGCTGAATGTAAAAGAAGTGAAAATGTCAGGCTGTTTGTGGTGTCGTGTGTACTGACAAGGCGGGATCCAATTGTCTTCGTGGACGGTGCGGGAAAATGGCGGCATTAGGGTAGCCGTGAGCCGGAATTAGGTAAAGAGAAAAAAGTTAAAAGTCAGATTATATTAGCCTTACAAAATTTAGCTTGTTCGAATAAGTAAGAGAATTGTGTTAAGTTCATAAGGTTTGGTGAGCTTCTGTTTGGTGGCACGGTTATACTTCTCCAGGCTTTCTTGTGTGACTATGTGTGTGTCTGTGCTCTCTGCCTGTCCGTTTTTTTTATTGGTCTGCCTGTCTGTCTGTATATGTCTGTCTGTTTGTCTACTGGTCTGCTTGTCTTTCTGTATATTTCTGTCTGTTTTTATTACTGGTCTGTCTGTCTCTCTCTCTCCGTGAATGCCTGAGAAGAATCCAGAATCCAAATCGGTTGCCTGAATGTCTTTGTGTCTGTCTGTTCGTCTGCCTGTTTGTTTACTCGCATGAATATAAAATTGCGGATGTTTGCGCTTTGTATCATTCTATTTGTTTTGATCGCTATCTTTCTGTGTCCGCGTCTTTAACTGTGTGTTTGTCTGCCTGCCTTTTAAACATTTGCATATATGTTTTCAAATATATTCGAGCACGCAATGTTTGCTTGGCCTTAACGCCGTGCTGGGACAGGCGCTGCAATACATCACCACCATTGTGTCAATTACATTAAAATTTACAGCACGGGGTGAACAAAAAATATCCCTTTTATTATGCAGCTCCAAAAAAACAACAAGTTCTCATAAATTTTTAGCGCATATTTCATCTGTTCGGCTCTATGTATTTCAATAAAGTGTCCATAAAATATATGCACATTTATGCTCATGATAATTCCCACTTTTTTTGTGTGTGAATATTTGGAAATGTTATTGTTATGAAAACGATGAAGGTTAGAGGGAAGGGAGAGGGAAGGGAGAGGGAAGGTAGAGGGTATAGAGAGGGGCGGGGAGAGAAAAAAAGGACAATTTCTTTTTTTGTTTTAGACGTGTTTGCGTTTGATGTGTGTGTGTGTGCCTGTACGCGTGTGTGTACGTGAATGCGTGCGTGTGTGTGTGTATGTGCGTGTATGTGTACGTACCTTAAAACAAAAACAAAAAATAATAGAAAACTAAATAGATACAAAAAGAAGAAGAAAAAAAAAAGGGCTCGAGTCTCAGCTGATACGGACGAAGCCACGTAGAAGCCAGATGACTGAATAATGAATACTTACGTTGTCGGCTGAAGGAAATCGACAAACCCTGAATACTTCGCAGCCTCAAGGAAAAGGTTGCCGAGAAAATTATACTCTCTTTTCTCATTTCTGGTTTTCGTCTTCTTATTTTCCATTATTCATTTATTTACTTCTTAGTGGAGTGCATTTTTTTTCAACGCAATCTCTCAACATTGACTATTTTACTGTTAAGTAAGGAATTTATTTTTTGTCTAGTTACCATTTAGATTTCTTGACGGGAGGATTGAATAATTGATGAGGGGAGAGAGAGAGAGAGAGAGAGAGAGAGAGAGAGAGAGAGAGAGAGAGAGAGAGAGAGAGAGAGAGAGAGAGAGAGAGAGAGAGAGAGAGAGAACAATAACAGAAAATAAAAGAAAAGAGAATACAAGGCAAGGAAAAAGTGAAAGAATACAAGAGATAAGAAATAGAAGCTCCCAAAAAATAAGACATGGAGGAAGAAGAAGAAGAAGAAGAAAAGAAGAAGAAAAAGAAGCAGAAGAAGAAAAAGAAGTAGAAGAAAAAGAAGTAGAAGAAGAAGAAGAAGGAGAAGAAGAAGACAGAAGTAGAGGAAAAGAAAAAAAAAAAACTAAAGAAAAATGGAGAATCTTGGCAGGATTTTCGTGGGTGAAGTTGGGGTGGAGTGTACCCAACTGGCGGACTAAGGGATGGCCGCCAAGTTGGGCTATGTTCACTTCAGATTGGCGTCGTTTACGGCCTGACGCTGACCATTCCTATCTCTCCCGGAATGGCATCAGGGTGAGGCTCAGGTACACCTCCATTCGGCCGCGTGTCTGTATGAATTAGCCGCGAATCGTAAGGAGGCAATATGTGACGTCTGACTTCCTTCTTTTTAGGGAGTCAAGTGAGAAGTAAAAAGTCAGTAATTGTTTGCAAAGGTGAGGCTGAGAGGCGCTTGGGAGAGAGTGTTGTTGTGTCTTTGCAGGAACAATCTGGAGCCACGTCAAATGAAAGAGATTATTGGTCCTTGTTCCTCGTGCTATAAAATCTTCCTACGAGGTTTTAATGACGCGCCAGTGTTCTCCATGGCCAAGGGATCAGAGGAAGGTTTCGTTTTCGTTTTCAGGACAGTAGTGCGAAAAGTAACGGGCTAAAGGAGGATGAAAGTGCAAACATGAAGGAAGTACGAAATAATCCTACCATTTACTTGCCCATGTGAGAATAATAACGTGCTTCTGTCATCAGTGTTAGAATAATTGTCTTTCCGGGCAGGAGTGATCCACTAATGGCCTGAGATACCACCACGTCAGTGAGTAAGGCTCTTCTTACACCCTCCATTGGCTACACTCCTCGCGACTTTGGTCTTGGGATCAGTGCGTGTTTACGACACCTCTTCCTGCAGAGCGCCGGGGCGGGACCTGCAGACAAGGCTTTTATCTGCTTTCACGCTGCGTATATACCGGTAAATGATCTCTCCCAAGGACGACTCTGTTCACCTGGGCGGCATTGTTGTTTTAAGGGGAAGTTGATCCATGGCGACCCCTTCATGTGGTGCGGAGGATGGCCTAGCGGGATCACTAAGCACCAGGATTCCGCGGTGACAAAGCACAATCTGGGTTTTGGCACTGTGTGGGTGCGACGCCTGGATGTGTGGGCGTCATAATCTGTAAGTCCTTCACAACAAGTAAAAATGAAATTAAGTTCAAATGAATCGCATTTTATAAAGAAACGTAGAGACGATATTAATGTTTCTTTAGTCTTGAGAAGACGAAAATGTTGTAGATGAAAAGTCAAGTGGCTGGCATTTGGCGGCTCCACTCGCTGCCTCGCAGGACTGACTCATACAAATGGACAAATCAACGGAGAGGTTCGGGAACAAAAAAAATCTCTATATATCAAAGGAAAGATTTGGCTCAGCCCAACAATTTGGTCTAAATGACAACCAATTACAAGGATTCACGGCGAGGATTTTATCTATAAACTGAAAGAAAAATGACGAGACCTTCTGATTCTAGTTCACTTAAAGTAGGCATCGCTTTCATCTACAGTTAATGTGTTACGTGTCAGAGAATTACATAACAATAAAAAAAGAGACTTTTGATAAGATGGAATCAGAATTGAAAAATTGGAATTTGTCGTTGCCAAACACAGTATTTCTAATTCCTCAATCTTCTTGTATCCGAATACACTTTTTTTCTAACACGTGTCGGTGTGAGAAAAGCAAAACCTATACATTCACAGTCTATTTATAGAAACAATAATTTTAAATAACATGTTTAAAGCTGATAACCAAAACACATCCACTGCGCTCTCCATATACCCCCATTACTCAAAGCTGCTTAATTTCAGGAGGGAAGTGACGAGGCCAGTTACCCCGCCTGGCAGTAGCGAGCCGACACAGAGCAGCCTGGTATTAAAGCTGGAGTAATTGGCAGACGGAGACGGTGATAGTGGAAGCCTGACAACCAGAGAGCCCTACACACTGGAACCGTGGCGTGTCTCAAGAACCTGTGCGTGAGGCGAAGCAAGGACTCAGTGATGGAGGCGCGGCGCTACATTCATTGGGGCTAAACACACCTACTTTTCAGCGACTTAAGGGTGAAAGGGCAAGAGAAAGCGGGTGAGCAAGAGAGTAAACGCGTCGCAGTAGCGGGAAGGTTCTCTGTCATACATTTGCTCCGTGTGACTCTACTTGAAGCTAGTTGATAATGAAATGAGAAAGCGGTAGTGGATTAACAAGACAGGTAATGCAATGACCGTGTCTGTATCTAATTTCCGGCTACTTCTTGGAAATGAAAAGGGGCACGGAGGGAGAAAGAGAGAAGAGGAAGAGAGGGAGGGAAAGAGGAAATGATGGAGGAAATGTGATGGGAAAGGAAGTAAAGGCAGACAGAGACAAACAATACGCAGGATTATGAGAGAGAGAGAGAGAGAGAGAGAGAGAGAGAGAGAGAGAGAGAGAGAGAGAGAGAGAGAGAGAGAGAGAGAGAGAGAGAGAGAGAGAGAGAGAGAGAGAGAGAGAGAGAGAGAGAGAGAGAGAGAGAGAGAGTAAGAACTAACAACAAATAAAAGAAAATAGACGAAAAAAGATAATATACAATACAACTCAAAACAAAGAAAAAACAAACCTCGCGAAAAATTAATACAAAAATATCAAAAGATGGACATAAAGAAGGTGAAGGTAAGTGTCTACCACCACCATCACCACCACCACCACCACCACCACCACCACGAGGCCCACCCATCACCGGAACCCATTCAGGCGAGTTAAATAAGCGGGTAGCAACATTTCATCAGGCGACAGGCGGAGTAATGTTCCCGTCCATGTAAATCTCAACACACAACACACACACACACACACACACACACACACACACACACACACACACACACACACACACACACACACACACAGAGCGGCTACAATTTTCACATCATTCTTTTTAAAAACCCGGCTTAATTTTTACTCCTTCTCCTTGTATGAGTGTGCTTCACCAGACTAATGGCCTATTAATGGGTCTTGCAATTAGCTTCCTATATGCTACAGCTACACGAGAGCGGCTACACGAGAGAGAGAGAGAGAGAGAGAGAGAGAGAGAGAGAGAGAGAGAGAGAGAGAGAGAGAGAGAGAGAGAGAGAGAGAGAGAGAGAGTAGACAAAAGATGCATGTAGAAAGTGGCTAACAGAACCTTTGCATCGAGTCACGAGATTTAACCAAACTCAACGAAATAATAGAACAGTAAACACGGGGATTTTTTTTTTTAGGAATCTGGAAAAAAAGGAAAAAAAACCCAGAAAGCAGGGAAAGTTATAAGGGGAGGAAAGTAGAGGGAATAGGGATGAAGGGAAAAGGAGGGGTGGGAAGAGGGATCAGCGGTCAGCGGAAATGAAACCGGCAGGATGGAACGACACAATTACGTCAGCGTCCTGCTCGGCTGCACGACAAGCTGGCCAGCGGCGCAGCGAGGCACGTCCAGCGGTTTGCCAGGCGTAGCTCCCTCACGGCCCAGGTCACACTGATGAGCTGAAGGAGCGGCGTTGGTGGCAGAGAAGGAGGAGGAGGAGGAGGAGGAGGAGGAGGAGGAGGAGGAGGAGGAGGAGGAGGAGAAGGAAGAGGGGTTCGAGTTGAATCTTGTGTTTGTTATTTGGATCATGACATTTGGGATCAATTTTGGTTCTCGTCACTTAGTTTTTTTTCTTTTATGGCGGAAAAGTGAAGAGAGAGAAACACAAAAATAAAACAGATAGTATGAAGAAATAGTTTGCTAAGTGAATTCAACAGAAAATATCATCCGGCGCTCGTACACACACACACACACACACACACACACACACACACACACACACGTACACACACACACACACACACACACACACACACACACACTAAAAACGACAGATAGGATCACATTGGCTGCTCCACACACATGCGAGGGCCCAGCCAGTGCATGGGTTGGTCCCCCGAGTGTCGCAGAGCCTTCAGCACTTCGGGTGACAGGAAGTTATCAATAGTGAACCAAACTCTGAGGAAAGCAGGCCAAGGTCGTGAACGATCTATGCAGCTCACTAGTTTCTACACACCACCACCACCACCACCACCACCACCATCACTACCACCAGTCTTGGATACGTTTTTTCTTTCTTGTCTTACGAAATGCTGATACAACTCCAGATCTTCCTACTAGTATTATTCTCAGTTTAGTAAGCGTGTAATTTATTTGACACGTACTGAAAAATATTATCAGTGCAAAAAGTGATTTAATGGCAGTTTTACTAAAGACAGTCTCGCAGTGCCACGATATCATATTACTATTTTCGTTGCAAAACATCCGCGTCTGGCCAGATTCCAGGACCCTCACGCCAAGACAGGCAGAGAAATAAAACATCCGGTACTGCTCGTCTTCCGCTCCTAAACGAATATCAATCAGAGACACTCCTTCCTCCGCAGTGCAGGTTGTCACTGCTAGAATCCTACTTTATGTGCGTCTCATCTTCTCCCTAAAACAGGAACCCTTTTTTTTTCTCTCTCTTTGAAGTAAGCCTGTTCTGTCATCGCCATACAGTGACACTGGATGGTTTGCTATACATGTAACTAATCTGAAGTTGGCAATTTTCTTTTACGAATCAAAAGCCAAAGATGCTAATCACGGTGTCACTCGCTGTGGGTGTTTGTCAGAGAGAGAGAGAGAGAGAGAGAGAGAGAGAGAGAGAGAGAGAGAGAGAGAGAGAGAGAGAGAGAGAGAGAATTACTTTCAAACATTAAAGAAAGAGCAGCAAAAAAAAAAGCCAAAACGGCTACACCTTTGACAGAAAATGTCACCTGAGGGTGAAAGGTCTCCTGCACGCAAAATACACCTTTATTTTCAGAGTGAAGTGAGCCCATGGGTCAGCAGCGGGGGATAAACCGTCCGGTGATAAATAATACAGACGTGTTTTTCGTTACAAGATAAAACGTTTTACTGTATTCATTTCATTATTGTCAATGGGAAAAGAAGAGAAACTCATCGCAATTGTAATAAAAGAAAAGCAAGTGGATCGAGAATGTCGCTTCACATATACATCATATTTCGTGGAGAGTAGTGGT
>NC_059293.1:20353588-20376088 GCF_017591435.1 Portunus trituberculatus | reverse complement strand
TCTACCTCTCATTGTATTTGTTCTTAATCTATCTTTATAATCGTTGATGTAGTATTTCCTATTCTTTTCTAATTCATTGTTGTTATTTGTAGTGTTTTTTTTTCACTTTCCATTGGATTTGACGAAACTTTTCACGGTATTCTGCTCTCTTTTTTTTCTTTTTATCGCTATTGTTTATTATTTGATGTATTTTTTATTTTTTTCTATTCGTTTCTCCTGTCTTCTTTATAACACGGTAGTAGGAAACCCTCAGCTATGTTAAATTGATTGCTATTGTTAATCTGTCATGCCTGTGTTTTCTTTTACTCGTTCCTCATTTACTGTCATTTTCAACTCAATTTTTTCCCTCGTACTTATCAAACTCTCATTAGTATTTTTTCCCACGTTTTGATTACCTTTGTTGATTTGTTGTGTTTACAGTGGACTTGTTTCCTCATCTGTTTTCAGTCCCATAGTTTTATTTTTTATTTTTATTGAGTATATTTTGAATCTCTTATTTTGAATCCCTACGCTCTTCACCTTCCATGTTTTTATCTTGAATCTACACAATTGTAACTTATTTAGCTAATATCTAAGGTTGCTTTGTTTTTAGAGCCTTCCATTTGTCATTATATTTCGCAATAAGTATCATCGCTGCACATTTTCCCTTTGTAATAAGATTATGACATAAAATAACACCTCCACTAAAAGAAATATGAGCCACACCGACAAGATGAAGTGTGAATAATGCATTGAAATTTGATGCAAGACTTGAAAACATTTTGACATCGTTCCTGCAGACTTGGATCTCTCAGCGGGAAAGGCAAGCCACTCATCTTTAAGCTGACCTAATGGGACTGTATGAGGCGCGGCTGATACTGGTACCTGTTTACGCTGATCTACTCTAATAAGGAATCTTCACGTTAAAGGACTCTGGGAAGTTACTCTACCGATCTGCACTCAGAATTTCAACCTCGATTTCAACCTGGAAGTACCGAAAATAAAGCATGTCCTTCTTTCAGCAATGTGCATGTACAGAAGGAGTGCAATATGGATGTGAATGTTTATAGGAAGGCGTTGGTGAGTTATAAAAAATAAGCTAGGAGAAAGCTTGGCATTGAGAGTGAAAGCATATAAAAACTCTATCTATATATTTTTCAATCAAATAAAAATACGTAATCAAAATGCAACATAAAAAATAAGAAAAAATGAAGAAGAAAGGCAGAAATGAAATTGAAACTTACGTGAAAAGAAATAACACTATAAATATTTTTCCTTTCTTTTGTTAATGCGAAGGTAAACTCAGGTAAACTGGAACACACACACACACACACACACACACACACACACACACACACACACACACACACACACACTGAACAAAGCGGCGCCTGTGAAGTGAGACGCCTGTGACCTACTTCCATTTTACATCGCAAAACACGTACACCATCTAACACCATTCGAAGTTTATGTTACGTACACTAATATCATTCGACAAAACACTCGCAGGAAGGCATCACTTATGTTTGTTTCCTCCACTCGTCCTGCGCTCTAGAGACCCCAGTTTGCTGCCACTCAAATTCTTGTGTAGGAGGCGAATGAGTCACGGTCGATAGTAGGCGGGCTCAGATAAGGCAGGTTGTATTGGAGACGCTATTGTATATGGTTCACGGATTGACTAATTGGTGCTGACGTGAGGTGCTGCGACTCCTTTCCTCTTCCGTAATAAGTATTGTTAATCTATCGTGATTTCTTCTTTCGTCTTGACCTTTTCTTGTAAGTGTTTTCCTTTAGCGGTTTCAGTACCGTGCCGCATTTTCATACTCATTCTGTTTACTATTTAACAATTCTAAACAGCTTCAGAAATTTATGTGGGTGATTAAAATAGTGAAGATTGTGGCCATTAATCTTCTGACCTCTATAGAACCTTCCCAATGCAAATGAAATCGTCTAATCATTCACAAAAAAACAACGTAAAAATGCGTCTCAATATTGAAGGGGTTAATGCCATCCATCGCCTTGAACTGCTACATTATAACACACGTGCAAATATTACTATATGTCTTCAGTGTTTGATCATCTGCACAACCAGAAAACAAAGTGTATGTTGTAGTAATGCAGCACAGCGAGAGCTTCGTCTTTCTGATAGGATATGCCCTGCTTTCATTGTTCTACATAGGTTTGTCTTTTCACTTCGTTGGCTCTTCAAATCAATTCTGTTATTTCTCCCATGAAGCAATTTTAATTGATAGAGAATATTACTTTGAACTGCAATACTGTGCTTGTGAAAATGATCCGTTAGTAACGATACTGGTGGTGGTGGTGGTGCTGCTGCTGTTGCTATTGCTTCCGCTGCTGTTGTTATTGTTGTTGTTGATGATGCTGTTGATGTTGTTATTGATACATTTGCTGTTGTTGTTCAGTATCACAGTCCAGTAATAAAGCTTCCTCAATAAAATATATTTCACATCATTAGACGAAATATTGTAGCAGGATAAACATTTTGCTTCTTGGTGTTCTTGTCATATCTACTCTAATTATAAAAGGAAACAGTCCGACAATTTATTACTCAGGATTTGTGTGTGTGTGTGTGTGTGTGTGTGTGTGTGTGTGTGTGTGTGTGTGTGTGTGTGAAGAGGTTGTGGAGCGCAAGTGGAGTGGAATAGGAGTGGAGCAAATGGAAGCAGTGGAAAGCAGAACGTTGAGAATTGAACATTTTATTTATTAATTTTTTTTTTTTTTATATCTGTCATTTCCATCATTAAGTACTTGTCTTTCATGTAATGCCTGTTTTTTCTATCTAACTTTTATGTTTCGAGAATAAACAATTTCCTCGAACATTTTCCTTTTTTTTATACCAAATATTCTTCTTTTTAATCTTTGTAATAACGAATAAACAGCAACATTATTTACTTATCTTACTAAATAACGTGTTTTTTATTCCATTTTACTCTTATGCTTACTTTTATTCATTTTTCACTTTACTCTCCTCTCATATGAGCAAACACAAACAATTATTTCAAGTGCGCAAAGAATTCCCTCCGCCAGATGTTTGACATTTCGGACGTGACTAAAAATTTCCCAGCGATAAAAGAGAACAATGCATTTACCTTCCCGTGACATTGTAAATTGAGGCAGTTATTGTATTATTCCTATATGATAAGTTGAAATTTGGTCTGGGAGAGAGAGAGAGAGAGAGAGAGAGAGAGAGAGAGAGAGAGAGAGAGAGAGAGAGAGAGAGAGAGAGAGAGAGAGAGAGAGAGAGAGAGAGAGAGAAATGAAAATGTCATCCCTTTGATTCTATCCACACGTTTCATCAACAACATTTACTCAAACCTTTGCTCTTCTACAATTTTTCATTTGTTTCGCAATTTTCGAGTTTATTAAACAAAAGAGAGAGAGAGAGAGAGAGAGAGAGAGAGAGAGAGAGAGAATATTATACTACACTTTCCTTTTATAATTCAACTTTTTTTTTCATCTCTCTCTTCTTTGTGTTCCACCACACTCATTTTCCACTCTTGTGTTGTGTATTTCCATCTCTTATCCAATTATACCAGTCACACCCACCCACCCACACACACACACACACACACACACACACACACACACACACACACACACACACACATACTGGAAAATTTTAATCTCTCCATCCCACTTTTCTTGTTATCTCTTGTTAACCTTCCCATTCTACTTTTACAAACAGTTCTTCAGCTTAACCAACTTTTAATTCTAGTTAAATTTGACTTCTTTATTTCCTCTACGATATGAATCATTGCAGGACCAGCAGAAGATAAGAACCGTATAGTGCTCACCATTTCTGTATAGTGAATTGGGTGTTTCATAAAGTAAAAACAAATAAAAATGAAGAGAGTTGTAATAAAACGCGTGCGAATAAGGATTGCAAAGGATGAAGGATACTTATGAGTCTAATGAACTCCCGTATTCTTTTTGTTTCATCCTTTCCCAAACTTTTCTCGTCTCCTCTCACTTCCCTCTTGTTTGATATTAACTCCTACCATTCCATTCCCTTCTTTATTCATTCCTTTATTTCTTTCTCTCCTTTCCTGTTCTTTCTCTTCACTTTCTCCTTGCCTTCCATTCCCTTCTTTATTCATTCATTTATTTCTCTATCCCTCCCTTCCTCTCCTTTCTTTTCCCTTACTTCTTCTCGTATTCCTTCTCTCTTGCTCCTAATTTTGTCTAGCTTTCTATTTTTCACTTTACTCCTTCCCCTCCTGCTTCTATTTCCCTGTATTTGTCAATGTGAGTCCTTGCATTTTCTCTCCTTTTAACCTTTCTCTTGCTCTCCCTCGTCTTCGCTTCTTTTTTTCTACTTCCCTTCCTTTTGTTTTCCCCTCAATTCTCGTTTCCCTTCCTACCTGGCGCACGAGCCTTGATAAACACCCCCAGCATAAAAGTCAACTGTTTCCTCTAATTAAAAACTTCCATGAAATTCATCCAGCCGACAAACGGGCAGTGTGCTACGCTGGGACTACGAACTGTGAAGCTTGCGTAATGTGACGGTGTGTGTGTGTGTGTGTGTGTGTGTGTGTGTGTGTGTGTGTGTGTGAGAGAGAGAGAGAGAGAGAGAGTGAAAAAAAATGTTTGAAAAAGGTATATATACACGTACTGCAAATAAACAAGTACATAGTCTCTCTCTCTCTCTCTCTCTCTCTCTCTCTAGTAAGCGTAAGAACGGGTACAAAAAAAGGGGAAAAAACAGAACGGGACATGATACTGAGAGAACAGAGAAAAAAAAAAAAAAATGAAAACGCACAACCCACAAAAAAAGGAAGAAAATGGCAAAAAAATAACATAGGATACCAAAGAAAACGTAACATTTAAAACACAAACTAAAATAAACGTAAAAAAAAAAAAAAACCGGGAAATGCACAAACATGAAAATAAAAACACTTCCCTTCAAATCACGAGTCGTACCATGATAGAAACACCACAAAAAATAACAAACAAGAAAACAACAATAACAAGAGTACACGGGAGAAGTAGGGAGGAAGAAGGAGGTAAAAGTTGTAGACAAAAAGGCAAAACAAACACCATTTCCTACGACTTGACATCTTCTAATAGGGAGGTTTCAAGACATTTTTCCCTG
Source organism: Portunus trituberculatus (assembly GCF_017591435.1). Taxonomy (NCBI): domain Eukaryota; kingdom Metazoa; phylum Arthropoda; class Malacostraca; order Decapoda; family Portunidae; genus Portunus; species Portunus trituberculatus. Next base: position 20,370,996 of record NC_059293.1, on the reverse strand, counting down.
ACGCTCTTTCTTCATCAATATTTAAGGGAAGTCGCATTTTCAGTGGGCCGTTTTTTTTAAGTCATTTTTTTACTTTTGGCCAGTTCCCCTCTTGCACAAAAAAGGAAAACTACCCTCCCTGATAGAAACTCCACAAAAAATAACAACAGAGAAGAAAACCACAACAAAAGGAGGAGTACACAGGAGGAGTAGGGAGCAGGTAGTAAGAAGCAGGTAAAAATCATAGACAAAATGGAAAGCAAACACCATTTCTAACACTCCTTGATTTCCTTTTCCTCACCATCTATGGAAGCGTCACCAGCAGAACGCACAACACAACCACCTGATAACTCTACCTACTCTACCTCTGCATCTCGTCACCTTTACGCCCTGGGGAGCCGATTGAGGGCAAAGGTCACAATCGCTCTGCCTTTTACCGTCCGCCGCCGCCCGCCCGACCACCACAATTCACGGTATTCATAAAAGTTGGCTACGAGGAATGAGTGACAGTCCAATTCCTCTTGCAGATTACCAGCACAGAAACCCTCGCCTGGACGGTCATGGGAGAGAGGGAAAGAGAGAGAGGGGAGAAATAGGGAGGGAAGAAGGCAGTGAGGGGGGAGAGGAGAGAGAATAGAGAGGGAAAGAAAAGGAGTGATAGGAGAGGAAGAAAGGCAGTGAGGGGAAGGGGAGAGGGAATGGAGTGGGAAAGGGGAGAAAAACAGTGATAGGGCAAGAAAAAAGGCAGTGAGTGGGGAGGGTAAGGACGAAGAGGGAGAGAAAAAGTGATGGAGGGGCAGAGGGGTGAAAGGGAGTGATAGGGAGGGAAGAAAAACAGAGAGGGAGAGGGGAAGTGGATGAAAATAAAGGACGAGGATAGTATGGGTAAAAAAATATAGGAAATGTAGAAGGAGAGGAAAGAAAGAAGGAAAAAGTGGTTAGGTGATGAAAGGGAGGAAGGAAATTGAAAAGAAAAGAAAGGAATGTATAGATAGGGAGGAAGGAAATTGAGAAAAGAAGAGAGAAGAGAGAGAGAGAGAGAGAGAGAGAGAGAGAGAGAGAGAGAGAGAGAGAGAGAGAGAGAGAGAGAGAGAGAGAGAGAGAGAGAGAGAGAGAGAGAGAGAGAGAGAGAGAGTAATGCATTTTCACTACACTTTTCTTAATTTCTCACACAATTTCCCAACTCTTTCATCGAATAGTGAGTTCCACATAAACAGCACACGAGTCACGGTCACAGTTGGAAAATTTTGACACAGCGACATTTTTCATATATTTTTGCTTCCTTTTTTTTTCACATTTTGTTTCGGACTCAGCGACAACAATTCCCTTCTCGGTGTCCACTTGTGTGTTTGCAGCAATGGAGTGAATCTAAGCGTGAAGACAAAAAAAAAAAGACAAAAAAAAAAGAAAATCATCCTTCAGTAATTGCCAGGACGATTGGGTGTGGCGTGGGGCGGGGAGTGGGCGGGTGGGTTGGGCTGGGGATGAAAGGTGGGGATTTGGGGGGAGGGATGAAGGGATAGGAGTAAAAAGGAGTGATGGGAAGGTGTGGGGAAAAGAGGGGAAAGAGTGCAACATACGGATCATTTACTCTCTCTCTCTCTCTCTCTCTCTCTCTCTCTCAAGTCAAGTGTGCGTTTATTTATAGAATGAAGGAGCAGTGACACTTTTCCCTTCAGACATCCTACGCTTCCATTTATAGCATATGTGACATTAAGAAGTCAAGATTTTTATACTTTCACTGCGCCTTTGAAGCCTCCAAACATTCATCTATATTTGGTTAGATAATGACGATAATCCAGTGTTTTATCATGCATAGTCTTCTTTTTCATATAACACTTCAATAGTTGTTTGGGAAGCTTCTAAGGATTCACCTATATTTGGTTAAGTTGTGGTGATATTCCAGTGTTTTATAATGCATAGTGTTCTTTTTTTTTATATAACACTTCTCTAATTGTTAGGAAAGTCTTTTTTTTATACCATGTGGTGTTTTCAAGAGAATTTATGGGCTAAAGGGGATACTTTTTTGTGGTACCACCTATCTCAAAGCCCACCCGCTGGGAAACCCTTGCCCCGAGTGAGGAAGCCCAACCTACACTCGGACCGTGGACAGGATTCGAACCCGTGTGCTTGGAGACCTTTAAACATTCATCTATATTTGGTTAGGTTGTGGTGATAATCCAGTGTTTCATCATGCTTAGTCTTCATTTCTTGCAGTAACCTTTCAGAGTTAGGTTAGATTAGGTTAAGTTGGAGTGGGCTGGTGTAAGTGGGAGGGCGGGGCTGGAGTGGAGTGGGATTGGTCTGGGAGGTATTTGGGCAATCAAAGGCTGTTGGGAAGTCTCTAAACATTCCTCTATATTTGGTTGAAGTTGCGCCATAAATAATCCAATAGTTTTCATTTCCTGCGGTAACATTTCACTAATCATGTGAGACTCGTAGCAGTGTTGTCGCAGTCATGGAGTCACGCAAGGAAGATAAAGAGAATGACCGTGACCTCAAGGTACGAGAAGACACAGAAACACGATGAGGTAAAGTGAATAGGTAAATACATAGATGTAGAATAAATGTATACATAAAAATAAATATTAAAGAGTAAAGAAACGATTCTCAAAAGGAGGGAAACATTTGACAAGAATGTGTAAAGGTGAGTTGAAGAGAGAAGAGAGAGAGAGAGAGAGAGAGAGAGAGAGAGAGAGAGAGAGAGAGAGAGAGAGAGAGAGAGAGAGAGAGAGAGAGAGAGAGAGAGAGAGAGAGAGAGAGAGAGAGAGAGAGAGAGAGAGAGAGAGAGAGAGAGAAACAGTAATCATGTAACAGTTACGGTACAAAAAAAAAGATAGAACTGCAGATGTGAACCTTATCAAAAAGAGAAAAAATAAAAATAAATGTACCATAGAAACACACACCCCAAAAAAAATAAGGAAAAAATCAGGTAATGTATTGATTTCTTCCTTTAAAAACCACCTCGCTTCTTGACACGAAAAAACAATAAAGAAGAGGAAGAAGAAGAACAGAGGCACACGCGAGGAAGAGAAAAGGGAATAAGAGAGAGACACAGGCGGAACACAACACAACACAACAGCGCTCCATTCCCAAAGATAAATCATTCCAAAGAACTTCAAAACAAATAAGCATAAACTAATATATGAGCAAAAATGGAGAGAAAACTTTTCCTCTCCCTCACACTGAAGGATGGGAAGCAAGATGAATTACGCTATTTATTCTCCCTAACTCCCCCACTCCTATTCCCCTCCCCCCCTATTACTCTCTCTCTCTCTCTCTCTCAAATTCCTTCTCTTTTCCAACCCCCGTTTCATTTTTTGTAATTTCTCATTCTTTACCCTATTCTACTTTCTCTCTCTCTCTCTCTCTCTCTCTCTCTCTCTCTCTCTCTCTGGGGACAAACCTCACAAGAAATCCGCGTGATGTTTACATGGATAATAATGGTGTGTTATGTTTCCGAGGTCGTGCATGAGAAAGGCGATGCTCAGACATATTCACATGGAGAAATGAACGCTGGAAAAAAAATTATCAAGGTTCTCGAGAAGATCTGAGTTAACTGAAAAGAAAAATGGAAAGAAATTTGGAATGAGAGACAAAAATTGAGAGCCAAAAGGGAGGATGTGAAAGCAATTGAAGAAACGACAATGGAAACGAGGAAAGAGAGAGAAAGAGAGAAAGAGAGAGAGACAGAGAGTGGGTAAGGAAACAAACAAAGCAAAGAAGGAAGAAGATAATGGAGGACGAAATTAAATAATAAGAAAAAAAATGGTTGAAAATATTTGAGAAGGATGTTGAAGAAGGAAATTTGGAACACAAAGGAGAGAGAATAATGGCAAAGATAGTGTAAAGGATGGAAGGAAAGGAAAGGTGTGCCAAGCGGCCAAAAATATCGTGAACGAGAAGTAAACACACTCCTTTCCTTAGCGCCCTCAACCGTATCTTTTACCTCCTCCTCTTCCTCCTCCTCCTCCTCCTCCTCCTCCTCCTCCTCCTCCTCCTTTCACTTCACCTTTATATTCCAGGGAAAAAAATAGCAAAAAAAAAAAAAAATTGAGAAGAAGAAAAAGGTGGACGAGAAGGACAAGGAGGTAGAAAAGGACAAGAATAACAAGAAAAAGGGAAAAAAGGAGGTGAAAGAAGAGGAGGAGGAGGAGGAGGAGGAGGAGAAGGAGCAAGAGGAGGAGGAGGAAGAAGATAAGAAGAAGGAGAAGAAGAGGGAGGAAGATGATGATAATGATGAAGAGGAGGAAGTAAAGGAGAGGAAGATGATAAGGAGAAGAAGAAAAAGAGGAGAACGAGAAGAAGAAGGAAGAAGAGGATGAGGATGAGGAGGAGGAGGAGGAGAGTGAATGAAGGCGATGACGATGACGTGCAAAGGAATGTGAAGGACAATGAAAATTTCCCGAGAAGATGAAGAGGAAATTTGGAGAAGACCGAGGAGAATTTAAAGGAGGATAGTTTTCTATGTGGGTGATGGGCAGGCCTTTGAGATCTTTATAGAGAGTGTACGAGTGTTTTAGTGTCAAACCTCAATGCTTTTTTTACTGTTATTATTAAGCCTATATTCCTCTTCCTTTATTTAGTTCTCCAGGTGAGTCATGGCCACGTTAGGAAACAGAAAACCAGAATGAAATATTGCAAACTGGAGTATGTTTTTCTTATTACCCTTATTTACTTTGTTTTGTGGTATAATAAGCGTCGTTAAAAACACCAGACGCACACACACACACACACACACACACACACACACACACACACACACACACACACACACACACACACACTTTGTAAGGAGGTATCGCATCGTTGGTCTTATTTATGGCCCAGTTTGAAGCTGTTCATATCTTAAGGGATTACGTACTTTGTATGTGTGTGTGTGTGTGTGTGTGTGTGTGTGTGTGTGTGTGTGTGTGTGTGTGTGTGTGTGTGTGTGTGTGTGTGTGTGTGTGTGTGTGTGTGTGTGTGTGTGTGTGTGTGTGTGTGATTTGCAACTAGATTTTTTTTATCTGAAGCAACCAAGGAGTTTGTATTCAAATTCACAGAGTTAAATTTACTGAAGGACAAGCAACCGTCTGCTAAAATGACAAGGGTTCCTGGAGTCCCCTCACCAACTAATTACTCATATATCACAGTACAATTTCTGTTATTAAGCTAATGAGACAGACTGAACAAAATTATCGCTTTTTACAGAGAGATTTACACGTTCGTCCTTAGTGAACAAAGCACTGGTGGTCTCGTCAACCGCACACCATGATCGGGTAGAAAAAAAAGGGATAAAAAAATAATTTGGTCCATTATGTGCTACACGTGGAATTATAATTACCTTTTTTTGTGACTGGTATTGTACTGAGGGTGATAATAAAGCTTTGATCAGTAAACCAGGAACTCAACAGGTGTAGGGCGGCGTGTGTGTGTGTGTGTGTGTGTGTGTGGGTTTATCTCTGACAGCTCAATATCAAAAGCTATTAACCCTTTCATTACTAAGACACGTTTACATATTCACTTTGTTTACTATTTTGTGACTTCATACAGCTTCAAAAACTTGTGTGAGGGATTAAAATAGTGAAAATTCCGGCTATTAATCTTCTGATCTCTATAGACTCTTCCTAATGTCAATAAAATCACCTAATCATATCCAAACTCATGGTAAATATGTATATCAGTATTGAAGGGGTTAAAAGTCATGTACAAGTTACGTGAGACTATTGGCAGTGTAAAAATGTATAGGAACACTGCGAAGAACATAAAGGAGTGTGAAAATAAGGGGAATCTGGAAAATAAACATGAAGCATACTTACTTATTTCCATCATTCATCCTCATAGAAGAATTGGTGAATTTAAGCAACACCATGAAAATAAAGATGTAACAATATATATAAGTAAATTAATGAACAGATAATAAATGAATAAGAAAAACAAAACATGGATTTATACCTTCTTTTGTGTGAAATACAAAGAAGAAGGAGAAGAAGAAGAAGAAGAAGAAGAGGAAGAAAGAAGAAAAACGAAAGAAAGAGAAGAAGAAGAAGAAGAAGAAGAAGAAGAAGAAGAAGAAGAAGAAGAAGAAGAAGAAGAAGAAGAAGAAGAAGAAGAAGAAGAAGAAGAAGAAGAAGAAGAAGAAGAAGAAGAAGAAGAAGAAGAAGAAGAAGAAGAAGAAGAAGAAGAAGAAGAAGAAGAAAAAGAAGAAGAAGAAGAAGAAGAAGAAGAAGAAGAAGAAGAAGAAGAAGAAGAAGAAGAAGAAGAAGAAGAAGAAGAAGAAGAAAAAGAAAATGAAGAAGATGAAGATGATAATGAAGAAGAAAAAGAAAAGAAAAGGAAGAAGCAAGCAAGAAAAAAAAAAAAAGAAAAGCTTGTTGCATGATTCCATTCCGTAGTTAAGCGATGAGAGTGATCCAATGAACACATGTTGAGCGTGAGGAGAGTGAAGCCTTGAGCCGAGCAATGTGTCGCGATAAAACCCGCTAATGATTTATGTCTTGCTGGAGTTTGCCGTGCTCTTCCCTCCCTCGCGTGCCTCCATTACAGCGGCGAACCGTGAATTTTCCTTAAGTTATGTGAAGGTAAAAGGGGATACAACACAGGATGACACGCTGATTATCCATGCTCGTGTGTATTGGTGTGTTATTAGCGAGAGACTACATGATGTTCCTACGATGTATCTTTATTGCTAATTATGACGTTGGCAAAGTTTTAATTTCTCTCATTTATGTTTCTCCACCTTTCTAATGCAAAGGTTAATAGTCTCAAGCAGTCGTCTCTTTCTCTGGTAAAATCTCGAACTCTCTGTCTGTTTTTAAATTTCTACATAACGTTAGCATGATGTATTTCTATTCCTACTTATGATCTTGATATACTATTTTCTTCTCCCATCCCTGTCTAATGCAAGATTGAATAATTCTCAAGCATTCATCTCTTTCTGTCTGTTTCTGAATTTCTACATGTATTTTTCTTCTTGACGTTAGCAAGATGTATTTTTTATTGCTACTTATAACGTTACCACACTTCTTCTTTCCCCGTCCCTGTTCTGTCCAATCTCAATGTCTAGTCTCAATCATTCATCCCTTTCTCTGGTACACTCTCCAATTTCCTGTCCGTTTCTGAATTTCTAACTTCCTATCAACTGGAATCTTAAAAAAGAAAAGCTTCAAGACACTAAAACTTATCTTCTGTCTTTTCACCATTCTATCTGACATCTGTATGGGAAGTGACAAATACAGGCGTCTGAAATACCACTGTGTCTTGTTATTCAGTCTGACGGTGAAAGAGGTGAATAAATGAGCAGATGGAAGAAATTGATCGCCTGACTGACCTTTAGAGCAGATATCAAGACATTTAGTAACGAATAAATATGTGTCGTTAAATCATTATTGCAACCTTCATAGTACCTTTTGCTTGCAGAGGCACTGAATATGTGTGTGTTTGGTGAGTACGAGTGTTTGAATGTTTCACGTGCCTTCCCAAAGTTTTCTTAGATGAAGGTGTTGATCTAAAGGTCATTCACAACTTTACTTATTCATTCACTGAGTTTGTATTTAGTGTAGTGTGTGTGTGTGTGTGTGTGTGTGTGTGTGTGTGTGTGTGAGAGAGAGAGAGAGAGAGAGAGAGAGAGAGAGAGAGAGAGAGAGAGAGAGAGAGAGAGAGAGAGAGAGAGAGAGAGAGAGAGAGAGAGAGAGAGAGAGAGAGAGAGAGAGAGAGAGAGAGAGAGAGAGAGAGAGAGAGAGAGAGAGAGAGAGAGAGAGAGAGAGAGAGAGAGAGAGAGAGAGAGAGAGAGAGAGAGAGAGAGAGAGAGAGAGAGAGAGAGAGAGGGACAGCTGTTGAGTGAAATTCCTGGTACGTAATAACTAAGATCTTGAAACTATGCCAAAATTTCCGTGTTTTTGATGTGAGAGACGGTAACATTTCAGCGCATCGACCTGTTCCCAGATTTCTGTATTAATGAAAGAAGTTTGAACAAAGCGAGTCTGGCACTTGCTCTATATTTGTTCCCTCACACAGCTCCCTTCCCTTCGTCCCTCTTCTCTCTTCCCCTCTTGTGTGTTGTCTCCAATGCTCTCTGCTTCGGAGGGAATAACTTTCAAAATAAGAAAGTTGAAGCTGAATACGTAAAGAAGTAAAAATCGTGACAGTATCCTGAGAATCATAACTTATACCCATCTTCAATGATCGCGCTCGCATACACACACACACACACACACACACACACACACACACACACACACACACACACACACAGCGCATGGATCCGAGCACTCTGAATGTACCACAAACAGAGCCCCTGCGACACCAAACACAATATCGGTGATGTGTGTTACGACCTTCCCCCAGCGGCTCCGATACCTTCACTCCGACCTGCTCGTGACTCCCCCAGGCAGCGCTTCCTTTGTCCCGCACGGAGGTCGCCCGGCTGGAGGTATATTTAGTTTCCTGCAATGTCTACGTGCGCCTCTCCGATGATTTATGGCCCGCCGCGCCCGGGTCCGTGTCACTCAAGGCCATTGTTCGTGTCGGGGCCACGGAGCAGCCCAAGGGAAATCGACGACATCATGCCTCCACAAACCACATCACTGGACAGATCCTGCTAAGGCTGCGCCGCTCCTGTAGGAAGACAGACGCCGGCACCGCAGGGAGAGGAGAGTGAGATGTCGACAAGTAGTATGAAAAAGGAAGACTCATTTACCAGTTGATACGGATGATCTCTGCCGCTAAGACTGTATCAGATCCGTCTTAGACTCGTCCTGATACGTGACGCCTTAGGATAGATAGATAGACACTAATAGTAATAGTAAAATGATAATAATATACGCTTTAATCGAGTACATACACACTGAAAATATACATGGGGAGATGGCGGGGAGGCTTTAGAATAGTGCACTAGCCTAATGGTTTATTGCTCGAACCATGGTGGGGATCGCACTGTGGTGGTATCGGTGAAAGGTAACCAATGACGGCAAGGGAGGTAAAGAAGCTAATGGCAAGCCTTATTTAGCGACTCAAGTAGATGAAATTCTCTCCAGCTAAGAATGTACCAATCTAGTCTCAACTTTAAACCTCGGCACCGTCCAGAGATGTGTACTGATGCTGACAGAAAGAGTAAAAAAAAAAGACTCAAGGGTACGCAGCAAGACTCATTCAGCCAATGGAACAGATCACCTCCTCTCCCGTTACGGCTGCACCCATTATCTCATAGCCTCTCCCAATAGCCTCTCCCACAGCTGCAGAAGACTTCAACTGATGCTGACAAGAAGGAAAGAAGGAGAGTAGAAACGAAAGGAAGGAAGCAAGACTCATTTAGCGGCGGGGCCAGATGACCTTCTTTCCGTCACAGATCTAACGAAGTTTTGTGACTGGCGGCGCTCTATAATGACGTAATTCATTTTAGGAAGTTGGACCATCCAGCTCGGCAGTAAAAGCCGCTTAAGGCGCTTTAAATCTATTAGGCTTTTTCCCCCACCCATTCCAAGGACCTTTGACCTGCTCCATTTGTCCGCGTCACCCTGAGTCTTCGTCGTGTGAGCAGATCGTGTGTGGAAAGCAACATACGATTTCCATAGTTTTTCAAATGGCTTTACTGTTCGTATATGAAAATGTCTTTCTACAACGACATGAACTCTTGGTGGTTTGTGGTGCTGTGTTATCACCACACCGCCTCGCACGGCTATTCAACATTTTTTTTATATTAATGATTACTTTCAGGAATATTTCTACTGTTTTCTTTATGAGGGAATCACTTGGGAGAGCGGTGGTTGAGGCACCTCCTGACTGCCATGCAAGATTCCATTCCCAGCATGCAGTCGGGATTTTTCTCTGATCACACACTGTTGCCCGGCCACTGAGGGCCCGGCCAGCGAAACTCAGCACTTATCACGGCTGAGGTTAAATAGGGAAGGTTGCGGCAAGCTTGGTTTGTCATATCCGCTCTGACGAACATTGAAGGACAAGCCAAAGAGAAAAAGTAAATAAATGTATATAACAATTTTATCATTGCGTTACGATCAGCCACTAAACAATTATAGAAAACCAACTGAATGTTTTTCTTCAATACTTCTATAGTACATATTATTTCAGGCTAAAATATCAAAGTTTGGGTGTTTGAGTACTACGCTGCCACAATGCTACTGCCAAACGGTCGTCATGCAATGCCTTGATATGAACCAATCACTTTATGGAATGGCTTTACTCTCTGCAAATGGAGATAACTTCAACCTGACCCTTTCAATACTGGGACACATTTTTACCTTGAGATTTCTGTACGATTTCATTGACATTAGGAAGGGTTTATGGAGGTCAAAAGATTAATGGCCACAGTCTTCACTATTTTTAATAATCCACTTAAGTTTCTGTAGCTGTGTAAAATCACCAAACAGTAAGTAGAATGAATATGAAAACATGCCATGATATTGAAGTGGTTAAAAATGTAAAAGTTTGCCTGTTCGGTCCATGTGTTATTACTACGCAAATTCGCATGGCTGTCAAACTACTCCTGAACACTAATGCATCACTTATCCTGGCGTGACACAAGACGTTTTTTCCCATGACTTTCTTATTTACCTTCCCGGAAACGAAACTACTACACCGAATGAAGCGAATCACTTCTCACCCAGCCCTCCTTCACCGTGAGCGCTAAATATTTCCGTGCAGTATTCCTGGAATGCAACCTGTTATTTATTCTTCTCTAGAACGTAAGCTGCTTTTTAATGTGCAAATATAAGTAATCTTTTGTGACTATTTCGCCTTGCTCGGATGTCTTGATGGCGACGGCTGGAGGAAATAGCAAGAAGAAAAGGAAGAAGAAGAAGAAGAAGACGATGAAGAAGATGTAGAAGAAGAAGAAGATGTAGAAGAAGAAGAAGAAGAAGAAGAAGAAGAAGAAGAAGAAGAAGAAGAAGAAGAAGAAGAAGAAGAAGAAGAAGAAGAAAAAGAAGAAGAAGAAGAAGAAGAAGAAGAAGAAGAAGAAGAAGAAGAAGAAGAAGAAGAAGAAGAAGAAGAAGAAGAAGAAGAAGAAGAAGAAGAAGAAGAAGAAGAAGAAGAAGAAGAAGAAGAAGAAGAAGAAGAAGAAGAAGAAGAAGAAGAAGAAGAAGAAGAAGAAGAAGAACACTGAAACTGATGCATCTATTATATTACAATATCAGATACAATACAAATGTGTTCGATTGCCTTGGTCTGATGAGCTAAAAGAAGACGAAAAAAGAAGAAGAAGAAAAGAAGTAGAAAAAGACGATGAAGCTGAAACACAAGAAGAAGAAGAAGAAGAAGAAGAACACCAAGAGAACACGCAAGTTTTCGTTACCCTTTGCTAAATTACCCTGAACGTCATAAAACACTCTCGAATAACCAGTGCCCGCGAGGAGGAGGTGGAGGAGGTGGAGGAGGAGGAGAGCCAGCAGTTCTTACCTAGTCTGGACCACGCTGGCTATAATTGAATGAGGGTTAAACATGTAATGCGGCTGCTTGGGAAGGACGTGCTACCTTGTTGTCTGACCACCAAAGTCACGGCTTCCTCACTTCGCACTCGATCGTAAGTAAGATAATGCGTAAATACTGATGATTAAGATTATTTTATCACAAAGTATCGTCAGTGTAATGGCTGCGTGAGGAAGGAGAGGAGGGATTCAGAAGGGTCGCCGAGGACTTGTAAATTCGGCCCCCCTCTTTTTCTTATTCCAAGCACAGGAGAATCTAAATTAGAGGTGTGTTTAATTAAAGTGCACTGTGAAAATAAATGTAAAAGAAGTAAAATATCCATGAAGGAATAGAAAAGTTTACGGCGTAAGAGAGAGAGAGAGAGAGAGAGAGAGAGAGAGAGAGAGAGAGAGAGAGAGAGAGAGAGAGAGAGAGAGAGAGAGAGATTGAGGGACTGCGGCAAAGGGACAAGGGAGGCAGCGAATCAAAGAAAAACAAAAGAGAGTAACACACATAGACCAATGGACGAGATGAGTGGCAGTGCTTCGGGTGTTGGGCACGGGACACACCACCGCTGCAGGGGACGGAGTGAACAAGAGCAGGCCGGCAGCAGGGAGGGTAGGGGACAGGGAGAGGCAGCGTACGGTGGGGCGAGCCTGTAGCCGCCAGCCCTAGCCTCACTCCCCACACTCATTCAACTTAAACTTTATCTTTATATTTACCTGAAACTCCAAATATACGGAATTCCGTTTGTCCTCTCAGTCACTCCCCTCTCTCTCTCTCTCTCTCTCTCTCTCTCTCTCTCTCTCTCTTGTACTTACCAGGGTCGCCCAAAGTCTCAGAGAAGTTCCTGTCGGTAATGTACTCCGGAGTCAGGTATATCGTCTTGCCTGGCTTCCCGCAGCCGCCCACTTGCAGCGTCCAGGGCACGTGGCCGTACACAGGGTGGGGTTCAGAGATAGTGAAGGCGGGTGGGTAGGTAGGGGCTGCAGCACCACTAATAGGGCGAGGGCAGCGTGAGGAGGACCAGTGGGCAGGCAGTATTACAGTGACGCTCCTGAAGTATGCACGACGTCTGGTGGCGCGGTACAGCACAGACGAGGCGCGGCCAAGCATCATCTGTGGGTGGAAATGAGACAGTCAACCTTCTTTATATGAATCACTAGCTGTTTACACTGATTACATGTATTGGCTAGCGAGAACAAAACAAAAACAAAAATAAATAAAGCCTCAGAAAAGTGACCAGAAAAGAAATTGTCATAAAATAAAACTTAAACCTGCAGACACACACACACACACACACACACACACACACACACACACACACACACACACACACACACACACACACACACACACACACACACACACACACCATTAGTTATGAAAAGACTCCTCTCTCTCTCTCTCTCTCTCTCTCTCTCTCTATCATGCAAGTATATACCTTCCGTGTGGTTTATCAACACTCCAAGCCTAAATAAACAGCAGGCAACATCAAAGCAAACAAGATACCCATTACCTCCCCATATCGCAGTAATTGAAAGGTTTTTACTTCCCTTTCCCTTGGTATAGCAGACCCACTCTCACTCTCTCCACGCCAATTATCTGGTGAGGTTTGGGGGGAGATTAAACGGCCGCCACCAACACCACCGCCACCCGTAATGACGCTACGAGAAATGCAGACGATGGTGCGGCCCGCGTCCCTCTCTGCTGCTATCCTATGACGTGTGTGTGTTTGGTGTCTAATGGTCTGTGTCTCTGAGTGTCCGATTGATGAGTGTGTGTGTGTGTGTGTGTGTGTGTGTGTGTGTGTGTGTGTGTGTCTCTCTCTCTCTCTCTCTCTCTTACGTTACTCCTTGCCCTACTACTCTTCCTTCTACTAGTGCTACTATTATTATCACTGTTGCTGTTGTTGTTGCTGCTGATGATGATGATGATACCGCTCTAAGTACTATCAATAGTTTCTTGAGACACTTGATATCGTTAATTAAAATTACACTTCATTCTTCATCATGCAGTAAACCTGAACATTCATAAACTCTGCTTCAAACACGTCAATGACATTACTTTTTTCTTCGTTAGGACAAAGTTTTCTAGTTATTCAATTTACTCTTGACCTTTCTTCAGTTTAGCCCTGACTGAGTTTGATCTTTTCAATGTTTAACTTTTCAATCACGTTATGTCTGAACTTGGCAGTACGGAAGTGAAAAATACAACAAGAGGAAACGCACTCAGTATTCTAGTATTCACCACCTTAGTTCTGCATTTATTCGAGGATTTAACGAACAATGGAGTCCGTCAGTGAAAGTATTATAAAAAAAAGTTTGTAAAATGATACCAGTGCTTGTATTACCAATGAAAGAACACAAATTGACACGAAAGAGGAAAGAAAACCACACACACACACACACACACACACACACACACACACACACACACACACACACACACACACACACACACACACACACACATACCCACCTCCTGAACAAATGCCAGAACAAAAACGCTTCCTGGATGTAGTCAATTTGATAGTAACTTCCTCCCGACATGAAGTTAAGCGGAAAATCGTGAGGTGTGAGACAATCTTCCTTACGTATAGCTGACTCTCCTGATATTGAAAGCTTTTTACTTCTCTTTTTTAACATGCAATCCGAATTTACCTTTTTATTTATTCATCAAACCGAGTATAATCTGTCTTTTTCACTAAGTCATGTCCATTAAAAAGCAACAATTCAACGGTAGTATATCGCCAAGGATCTTACACGTACTTAACCCCTCCAATACTGGGACACATTTTTTACCTTAAGATTTGTGTACGATTCGATCATTTTTATTGACATTAAGAAGTGTCTATGGATGTCAGAAGATTAATGACCAAAGTCTTCACTATTTTCATCCCTTTAGTACTGGGGCGCCTTTTTACCTTGAGACTGGTGTACGATTAGACCATTTTATTGACATTAGGAAAGGTCTATGGAGGTTAGAAGATTAATAGCTACAGTCTTCACTATTTTAATCCCCTAAATAAGTTGCTTAAGCTGTAAAATCACCAAATAGTAAGCAGAATGAACATGGAAACTCGTCAAAGGAGTTAATATCAGGTGAACCATCTTGAGTTAGGGCAAGACTATAACAGTGAGCGTGGTGAAGATGTACAAAAAGTGAGTATACGACCTTCTCCAACGTAAGGCACAAATTCAAGACAGCAAAATATTTCATGGTGTTCCGGGTCTTCAGTTCTCAGTATTGTTTTCTGTCTTTGTCACTGCATTTCCTGTTCTTGACGGGACTATTTTGTTTTTTTTGCAGCCAGACCATCCGCGCGTCACACTAGTGCTGTTCATGTTTAGGACAGTGTTATTGTTTGCTGTCGATCTCCGTACCTGTAGTAGTAGATGCTTGACACACACACACACACACACACACACACACACACACACACACACACACACACACACACACACAGAAACTGAAAAAAAAATAATTAAGCCATTCACAAACAAAGGAATAAGTATCTTTTTATATATACCATTTACATCAGCTCTGTATATTGAACACAAGAATATAAAACCATAAAGAGGGTAAATGCAAAAAGACGTCAGGCCTACACGTGGCAGTTCCTAATTGAGAGAAGCTACCTATTTCCATCTATCATTATCCATACATTCATCTAATCTTATTTTAAAGCTCCCCATTGACTCAGTACTAACAACATGACCACTGAGTCCGTTCTACTCATCAACTACTCTATTTGAAAACCAGACTAAACAAAACTCGTTCAACCAAAAACTTAACTTGATTCGATGGCCCACGACGTGACGCAAACTGACAGTAAACACTCATTATTAATTGAGTTGCTTTGCCTCAACACTGTCTGGGCGAGAGCTATAAGACTCTGACATGAAACTGAGGGTCGCACATTTACAGTGATGCAGTGAAACAGTAGTGATATTTATACACGAGTTTCCTAAGGCCGGTATAGCGTATAGACAAATGGAAACAAGAGATATTAGTGAGACAATCACGACTGGGACTACTGGTCTTTCATATATACGAGAAATAAGACAACATTGTACATATCACAACTGTAACGCTATCTTCTCCTCCTCCTCCTCCTCCTCCTCCTTCTCCTCCTCATCCTCCTCCTACTACTACTACTACTACTACTACTACTACTCTTCTCGTCTCTTCTCCTTTCACCACCTCCGCCAGCCGCCACCAACACTAACATCTGCTATCCCTCTCTCTCTCTCTCTCTCTCTCTCTCTCTCTCTCTCTCTCTCTCTACTCCCCAGCAGGTCGTTCCCTATGTACTGATAAATTATACAGTAAGGATTCAAAACAAATACACGTCATACGATAATAGTAAACATCAGCCTATATTGTCACTGAATCCATTATTCCTTATATTCGTTTCGTCAAGGTTGGTTGCGATACATTTTTCAAGAAACAATATTGCAAACACGAAATTGCAGAAAATTAAAATTGAAGCTGAGATAATCTTGAAATTGGAATAAAAGCTTCCATTTATAGTTACGTGTATGAGTATGCTCTCTCTCTCTCTCTCTCTCTCTCTCTCTCTCTCTCTCTCTCTCTCTCTCTCTCTCTCTCTCTCTCTCTCTCTCTCTCTCTCTCTCACACACACACCAATTCACGCTTCAAATTCATAACATTTCCTCTCACCTTTTTTTTGAGTTTTCTATTATTTCTTCATTCCTGCTTTTGACTCATTCGCCATTTGTTTTCTGGTATTCAATAATCAGAGGGAAAGAATGTCTGGGCTTTTTCCTTCCTCTCACTCCGAGAAGAAAAGCTAAAACAAGTGATATCAAAAGGAAACTTTGTCCTTTGTCGCATTTTTATACACTTTCAACTCTGTGATACGAAGCATTATTTTCCTTTTTTGATCCCTGAACAGAGAGAGAGAGAGAGAGAGAGAGAGAGAGAGAGAGAGAGAGAGAGAGAGAGAGAGAGAGAGAGAGAGAGAGAGAGAGAGAGAGAGAGAGAGAGAGAAAGGAGAAGAGACGAGAAGAGAGAAGAGACGAGAAGAGTAGGAGGAGTAGAGGAGGAGGAGGAGGAGGAGGAGGAGGAGGAGGAGGAGGAGGAGGAGGAGGAGGAGGAGGAGGAGGAGGAATAGGAGGAGCAGGAGGCCGATGGTTGACGTGGAAGTTCAGTAACTTCCACACCATTCTTAGGCAAAAGTAAGTTTGAGAGTGAAATCCAATCAAGAGGCGAGCGTGGAGACTAAGTGAGCGTATACATGCTGAACGCCCGTACCGCCTTCACCTCGCTCCCACGCCCTCGGGGAATACAAGGGGCGGGCGTGGCGGGGGGCTAGTTGGGTTTCAGGGGGGGATGGTGCCGGAGGGGGGTCCAAGAACGCCAATTCAGTACTGAGTGTTTTTTTTTTCCGCCTTGAACTTCCAGTGTATTTTTCTGAGTATCGTTTGTTCTGCGTAACTTTTTTTCTTCTTTTTTCTTCCTTACTTTTCCTTTTCCTCTCTTTGTGTTTGTTTTTCATCCGTTCGAGTGCGGCAGGCCCTTCCTCTCAGTACCCGTGTGTGGGCCCCGCATTGCCAGTCTCTCTCTCTCTCTCTCTCTCTCTCTCTCTCTCTCTCTCTCTCTCTCTCTCTCTCTTTCTCTCTCTCTCAAGCCTTGGGGCAGCGAAAAGGAATCTAGGATGAAAGAAAAAATACCAGGAAAAAATCATTGACGTCACTGAGCTGGCTATTAGTAAAAAGTGTTATATATGTAAAAAAGCACCAAAACTCTGAATTTCTCTCCTTTTTTTGACAGGCCAAATGCAAAGAGTTATTTCTTTTTAGCGACGAGTCTGACATCCTAATTTTTTTTTTTCATTTCAGTTATTTTCTTCTTCCATCTAAAAGATATCTCAAAAGAGCTTACTGGGAAGGAATCTTTTCATAGCAATAGACGGATTAGTTGTAGGTGTGTGTGTGTGTGTGTGTGTGTGTGTGTGTGTGTGTGTGTGTGTGTGTGTGTGTGTGTGTGTGTGTGTGTGT
>NC_059293.1:20348588-20351088 GCF_017591435.1 Portunus trituberculatus | reverse complement strand
TTTTTCTTTTTCCTCAAGCTCTGGACCTCTTTCACTTCTAGTTCTGTCCGTTTTTAATGGGCTCCTCTTCCTCTTTTCCTTGCCTTCTCTTCCTCTTCGTGCTTAACCTCACTCTCCTCCTATTTTCGTTTTCCCTTCCTCGTACACTCTTTTCTCTTTAACCACTTTTATTTCGTGTTGCCGACTCCCCAATTCTCTTCCCTTTTCTCCTCCTGTCCTTGCTTCTCTTCTTTTTTGTGGTTTATATTCTCCTTTTTTCGTTTTTTCTTCCTGGTACTCCTGTTTCTCTTTAACCTCCTTCATTTCATGTTACCGCCCCCTCTTCTCTTCTCCTTTCCTCCTCCTGTCCTTGCTTTCTCTTCTTCGTGCTTTTTATTCTCCTCATCTTATTTTCGTTTTCTCTTCCTGGTACTCCTGTTTCTCGTTAACCTCCTTCATTTCGTATTACACCTCCCCACTTCTCTTCCCCTTCCTCCTTAACCTCGTCCTCTTCGTCCTCCACCAAAGCCACCGCTGCTATTACCATTAAAAGCAGCACACTATCAACATTACCATTACGACGATAGCCACCCCTAACACTTGAACTAAACCCATTACTGTCACTTGTCTAATCTGCCGGTGCAAGTAGAGAGCGGTAACTAATAAAGAATGCGTCTTAATATGTGGTTGCGTTCATATTAAAAAAAAAAAAAGCATCGCACACTGCACTGTATTTTCTCTTTATGGATTTGGTATTGCATTCCTTTGATTTTCCAGTATTTTGTTCCTATTGGCCACAAATGCACATGTTACTAAATTTCCTTGCGATGCTGTCTTGAAGAATGTCACGCTTACAATAATGTGTTCTGTGCCGAGGAATTGTATTTTGCAATGAGCTCAGAGATAAAGTCAGAAGAACTGCATCTGATTCGTGTTGGCTGGCAAGGAATGAGAGAGAGAGAGAGAGAGAGAGAGAGAGAGAGAGAGAGAGAGAGAGAGAGAGAGAGAGAGAGAGAGAGAGAGAGAGAGAGAGAGAGAGAGAGAGAGAGAGAGAGAGAGAGAGAGAGAGAAAACATGACTGATTTTGTGTATATGTCATCTGTATATTGCTAATTGTTTTTACTATTTGTACTAATATTTAAATCATTTTTGGTCTTCTCTTAGTATTATCATTGTCACTGTTCGTTTTAATAACTCACACAACTTAAACTAGTGGCAGAATCGATATACAGAACCAAAAATAGAAAAATGTCTCAACTTTTAACACTCTTCAGCACACGGCTTACTTCGAGACAGTTCCCAGACAGCGACACACACACACACACACACACACACACACACACACACACACACACACACACACACACACACACACACACACACACACACAGCTACCATCTGCGGGCACTATCTATGTTTTCAGTCTAATATGTATAACTAATAAAGGCATTTTGTTTGAATGAATCCTTGTAGATGTGCCTGCCTGTATGCATGTCAGTATGAAAGTAGGAAAAAAAAAAACACAGACACACCAGACAGCACAGCATTACACACACACACACACACACACACACACACACACACACACACACACACACACACCAGACAGCACTGCATCACACTGAAAAGAACAACACGAAGAAGAAGTTGCTTTGTTCAGTTTGCCACTTTCTCCCTCTGGATCCCGTGGAAGAATCACATTTCCTGAATTGGCTCGGCAAAAGGTGGTAACCAAGTTTAGCAATTAGGCAGACAGGATTCGGGACGCGGGACAAGACGCTCCTCAATTCTCGTGTGGCATTGTCCTGCACGTCTGGGACACCGGGAGAGGGATGGCGAAAGGGATGACTAGGATAATGAGACCAGGACAACGAGGATGACGATGAACACACGAACAGGATATAGGATAGACAGACGAGGAACAAGGAGAAGGAGGCCGATGAAAATAAACTAGAGAGAGAGAGAGAGAGAGAGAGAGAGAGAGAGAGAGAGAGAGAGAGAGAGAGAGAGAGAGAGAGAGAGAGAGAGAGAGAGAGAGAGAGAGAGAGAGAGAGAGAGAGAGAGAGAGAGAGAGAGAGAGAGAGAGAGAGAGAGAGAGAGAGAGAGAGAGAAAGGAAAAGGAAGACGGAAAAATGGTTGATGACAAGATATAGGACGAGAAAGGAGGAGGATTACAAGAAGAAGGAAAAAGAAGGAGAGGAAAGAAGGAAAAAGAAAAGCAAAGCTATGAAGATAAGTGAGAATAAAGAATATAGAAAAAAATAGCAAAACGATTGAGACCCAAATATAGGAGAACGAAAACGGAGAAGGAATATATGACGAAGATAAATAAAAAAAAGACAAAAAAGAGAAGAAAAACAATGAAGACAACGATGAGAATAAACTGGAAGAAGGAAGAAAGAACGACCGCAAAACTAAAAGGACGAGAAGGGAGGAAAAATATATGAGGAGGACAAAGATAGGAAAGCAATAGGAAAAAAAAAGTGAATACAGACGTGATGGAGGAGGAAAAAAGAACCAG